>NC_056725.1:1241974003-1242091503 GCF_019279795.1 Protopterus annectens
ACCACCTGTAAATTGCAATGTATAGGTGGCCCACTGTGTGAATCCTACATAGGCAGCCCTCAAACATTGTACACACAACAGCTATTGGAACAAGGAATGCCAACACCTGAACAGTACATGCACCTATCAGCATATGTTGGTGCTGTGTGTATAGGTTCCCAGGTACATCGGTAGGTACACGCCCGATTGTCAGAGGCCATACACCAAATGAGGCAAACAGTGTCTGCTGTCACCACAACATCGAGTAACCAACCGTCGCTTAGTGGAGCAGAGGCAATCGTGGGATCACATGTGTGTAAGCACTGTTCCGCACACACTCTGCACGGATTCCCTGCTGAGTTAATGAGGGGCTCCACATAATGTAATCATGGATGTTGTGTCAAGGCATGGGGTGTACCCATGACAGGTATTCATCACCCCAGCATGCTCCACCTACGGTCGTTTGAAGGTGTAGCACATTATCGTGTGTGGCTCACTGTGATATACATACCCAATGCCGGAGCACATCCAGTAAAGATCACATGGACATACCATTAACTGGATTCATCCATATGTAAACTAACTGAGTTACCCATGTGAGTGCAGTATGGAGTAACAGCCGTAGTATACTCCACATACAAAATGCCATAACACGTGTACAAATCCCAGATGGCCAAGTGGTAAATGCAGTGAACGTCGTGCATGTTCCCAGTCCCACGTCCTGCAAGGGATGTAACGTAATCCTGAAGGCACAAATAATGCATGTTGGATGCAGGTCATCAGATCATGTTTAGCACACGTTAGTGGGAATATGAGTTGCCCACTGCTGGTAAGCGTCGTTTAAAAATGACTATACGGATATGCGCAAAACAGGTCTAAGCTTTGCCGAATATCACGCAGATCATGGTCAATGATGTCCAGAACAGGTGAAACCAGCATTATTCACCCCTGTACTAATAGCGCCTGCTCTGAAGGGTAAAACGACCACTGCCAAGAGTAGAACACGCAATCATGTATACAATCACCTAACACCATGGTAGCCAAGATGTACCTATGGCAGGTCTGTAATGTGACAGGTACAGACACAAACGTGCGGAGTCCAGGAAACAGTATACACCGACAAGTACACAATGAAAGGTGTAGCTTGCCTGTCACTTTCCCTGTCAGGGATATATATATATATATATATATATATATATATATATATATATATATATATATATATATATACACACACACATATATACATATATATAATGCAGATAGAAAGGGCGATAGAGAGATATATGTTGATATATACGGATTCACCGATATCTGCAAATATATAGATAGGTCAATGACATTCATAAAACCTTGGAGGTACAAATAAATAGGATACCGCCAACTATGGAATGTGTCATATACCGACACGCATAACCACGTGGCTGAAAGACTGAAAGAACACAGTACCGGAACAGTACAACCGCGAGTAATATTGTCATGATATGAAGGGACATTTAGTTACCGCTGCCGGTGTTGCGGTCCACGTAGGTACTGTGTTCGACTGAGTTTGTGATTGCCATAGTTTGTGTATGTGTGTGGAGGGTGCCGTGTGCATGTCCGTGTGACTGTAATGTGTGAGTGTGTGTCCGCATCGTGTGTCTGTTTGTGCCAACTCGAAGGTAGATCATTACGGTAGGTGTGGGTATAGCTAGCCGTATGCATACGGTTACCACCTGTCCCACATTAGGAGGGACAGCCCCTCCCTGGGCAGTTGTGTCCTGACATAAAACATTACAAAGGGCAACTGTCCGAGATTGTAGGACATTATTATGTCCCATATAATATGTAATAGTTGCATTAAATAGTTATGCCTGTATGTAGGATACGTAAATGTTACATGCAATATGATAAGTAGCCAAAGTCCCACAACAATAAGTATGTATTGAGGATAAAAGTATGTGCTATCCTGTGTACTGACCGAGGGTATGTTCGGCCTGTAAACACTGATGTGTGTCCCGCAAGTGTCCCACAATGGCCATTTGAAAAGGTGGCAACACATGCCAAAGAGGTTATGTTACCAACACAACTGCAATGACTGCAAATATCTGGGACAGAAATACATGGGATAGCTGTCATTTAGAAATATCCTTTTACATATCGCTGTAATTCCGGAGGTATGGAAGTATCAACCTCACCTGCATACTATATAGAAACCAATTAACAATGGCCCAATATATAATCCTGTAACATAAGTCTACTAACTGATAGCTCTTTAATTAGGGAAGGAGCCCACACACATATATATGGTATATGTAGAAATGCAAGCCCCACAAACCTGTATATGCTACGTACACCCACCTACATCCCCCACACTAGAAACTATAGCAATACAGACTGTAATTACAGCACAAACATCCAGTCAGTCAATTACATCTGCAGAAGCATTAACATACCTTGTGAAAGACACATTTAAAGGTGCCATGCAAAATTGTAGCCGTTGTATAATGGAACAAATGGCAATGTTACAGGTTTCGTTTGCAATAGTCCCTTATCAGATGGTTGGGATGACAGGTACATTCACATGTAGAACCACATACTCTAGCCATCACACACAATTGACAGGGGACATGAATCCAAACTATACGTGTCTCTACACATAACAGTTGCAATTACACATAACAAAACACAATACAGGCCGTCTCCCCGAAGGTAGGGCAAATGGGCAACACCCAAGTGGAGAATTCAATTATACCCCACTGTTGCCGCGTAATTGGCGAATGGAGTAGCTGCACAGCTGATGTGCAAGTAATAAGTCACTCAGGAACACCAATTGGTGGCAGGAAACCACATGTTACAGGTATCGACGTATATAAGGATGCCTTGCCAGACATTCAAATCATATGTTCATACCATAGTACTGTTTAAACAGTATAAGAAAGATAGATACGAAAGTCCGGAATGATAACAAGGTATGTAGAACGCTCGGTATGTAAGTGTATGTATAGCATGTTTTGTATTAATTATGTTAGTGTATGTATAGCCTGTTTTGTATTAATTAAAAGTGTCCGCAATGCATAAAGTGGGAAAAGGTATTCATGTAGTGATGTCTTGCTGAGCATACTAATGCTTGTAGAAATTGTGCGTCCTGCAGTGGGCCACAAGGTAAACATCACAGACGCCACAAGGGATGCGACATGAGGGCTCTAAACACAACAATTCCATACCACCCGCCATCAGTGGTAGGGTATGTCCAACAAGTCCGTGCCATAGCAGGGGATAGTATATGTTGATATACTGTCACAGTAGGCATGTGTATGGGCATATAAAGACAATGACATGTCTAAGGTGGTCCCGCTGTGCAAGTATGCTTTGCATTATGGGATACTATGTAAAATATGTGTAATGTATAGTATTGTAGGTAGATATGTCAGATATGTTACACAGCATAACAGGCATATCATGCATACCAAAGGTATCGTCTATTGGCATGTACAATGTACAATAACAGGATACATATGGCTTGTAGTCACGGGACACTGTAATAGCATGATAGCTAATCTAAATGGAAGGGCTACTCAATTAACCATGCACAAAGGGCATGTAATAGCTTCACAGGTTCATAGTGGGGTACTATGCAGTCTGGCAAGTCTATGTGTAAGCACAACTACAGTGTTCACACCAGCGGCACCTCTCTAGGGTAGTGTCCTGTGAACAGCAGAGCCATGTGTTACCTGCACCTCTGCACAGTACAGCCACTGCAGTGATCCCTGGTGTACATGTGTCTCCCATCCGCCAAGTGAGGTATCACATGAACAGTGCTACTGAGTGTCCCTGCGTGATGTACATAGGAATCATGTTCCAAAGCATGGTGAGTGTCCAGTTTGGGAATGTAACCCTCAAGCACATCCCACTCATCATTGCGTGTGTGCACATATCCATGAGCATGTTGCTCACAGTGGCTTTTGCTTATGTCATGTATGTGGAGTATATCCATTAATATTGTTGTGGACATGGGCCCTGTCTGTTCAGCAGAGGTCACCCCTGAGTATGTAGTATTCTAATGTGTACAGACGTGGTGTCCGTAGTTCAGCCGCATACTTTAACCGTCGGAGCTCAATAAACGTCATGGTGTGTTAATGTTGTGGTATGTAAAGCCGTTGCTGTTGTGTAAGGTACACCCTAAATGGGGTGTTGTACCCTGAATGTGTGTATACGTCTGGAGTTCAGAGGTACAATGGGTGCCTATGTACCAGCTACACACCCAGTACAGATAAGTGTGGCCATGTAGAAGGATATCCACGCCACAGTGGCAATATGGTTATCACAGGAGTGGGTGCGACATACATGTGTACTACGAACACGTACAATGTGACATGTATGTAGGGGAGTACCACCTATGTGATAGTCAGTGGGTGAATGGTGTATTGCAAAGGGGATGTTCATGCACCTCATGTCATGCAGCTTGAGGCCATGATATTGATATCAGGTATCCGTCACAATGACACCCTTATGGATGGAGTCAGTATCAGCTGGTGGATCAATCATGGCACTTTGTATGCAGTGGTCTGTAAAGCTAGGTAGGGAAAGTCCCTCTGTGCTAGCCTGTACCTCAGGGAAGCATATACTGAACATGAGGGGCCCTATGACTGAGTACTGTGGTATACCAAGTGTAACTGAAATATAGTAGGTACTATGGCATGCTACCCTCATTGTGTGTGTCCTATCCATGAGCCACTTTGCATAACCTCCTGAGACATAGGGTTCGATGTGCAGGTGGATGTGTATGTTGTCAATACCAGAATGGAGAACGGTGCTGAAAGGCAATGAGAGGACAATGTAGGCTGTGTGGACCCCCATATCATCATCAACTACCCTGGTAACTGCATGAAAGGAGTCCACCAGGTGTAGGAGCCATGCTCTGGCCCTAACAAGTCCAACCTGGGTGGCATCAAAGGACCGGAGCCCAACAATGTCTCTGTGAATGACGTCCATGATGATGTGCCCCATAGCCTTGCAGAACAGTCCAGTCAGGTGTGTAGGGCAATAGTCCCACTCGTGCATTGTGGTGCCACCTGTGCGGAGTGTGATAACTGTTGCTGTGTGCCATTCAGGGGCCACAATGTCTGATACAAGGCTATTACTGAATATGGTGGCCTAGTGGGGAGACATGTCGATCAGAGGTTTGTGGACATCACAGCCTGGGATTTTGGATGGTCACATGGGGCCAGTGTCCCAGGACATATAGAATGCAGGTTACTACTGTGTAGGTGTGACCGCAGGGACACCGCAATGTTCCTGCATGGATTGTGGCCCTGTAGGGAGTGAGAGGGTGTAATGTTAGCATTGAATCCATCCGCCAGCATGTTGCCAACATCACCTGGTTCTGTAATGTTCCTGAATAACTGTTGTATGTGAGAGCAGATGTGGGTATTGCCATTGACTACTGACATACCACCATAATGCCTTGTGGTACACCCCGGAATGTGTTGCAGTAATGTTTACGTAGCTAGTTTTGGAGTATGTGAAGAGGGATCCTGTGGCCCTACCAAGGCTGACCAGTGAGCTACCCCACCCATGGGATTGTACACAACTTTGCAACAGCCTCCACCTGTTTTTGGAAATTATGTCCATGGAACTGGGCCCCCTGAGTGGCATCTGTTATCTGGTGGATACCATCATGGCTCTGTGTGGAATAGCATGATCCATGCAGTCGTGTATGTGCTAATGAAGTGCACTGGGGTATGTTTCAGCATTTGTATGTGCATTGTCCATCTGCACGGGTGTCATGACGTTAACTACCGCTGTCATAAGATGTCTGTAGTAGGTGTTGTAGTACCCATGTACTGTGTATGCCATGAAGGGTGTGGTGCTGGGATGTGGCTAACAAGGATGATTAGCATATGTTCGGAATCCACCAATGAGGGGATAACCCCATGTGTGGAACACCAGTCACATGTTGGTAGTGTCCATGTCAAGGATATTGTTGATCTTGGAGGTGGTGTGTATGGATTGATCCAGCCGAGTGGAGGCTATGAATCACGGACAGCATTGGCCTAATGTGTCGGTACATGAGTGGCTATCCCAGTTAAGTGTGGGGTAGTGTCAGTCTCACATCAGTAGTACCTGTCTGAGCTCTACTGTCCAGTACACCAAGACATAAGGTCTGGTAACCGTGGGGTATGTTGTTGAATCCGTAGCTTGTTACAATGTGTATAGCAGTTCTGGACACAGTTAGTTGCATGTGGAGCACCTCTGATGCATTGTGCTAAGTAACTAGCCAGGATGTGTTTACAACATAGTGAAATATGGGAACACCTCAGCCGTGGGTGTGCCGATCCAGGTTACATGACTGAAAGGTATGGTCTGTGTATAACCTGTCATTGCAGGTGTGCTCTGCAGAGCCTAGAGGCAGGTCCCAGTCACTGCAGAGATATTGAAGTGGTGCATTATAAGGAGTGCCTTGCCTGTGTGCGTCAGAGATGAAGATGTCAAGCATTGCATCACATGACCCCATGTTTTGTTTGCCAGTTCCCGTTCTGGTGGTGAATGTTATTGGAAACTGTGCAAGACAGGCAGCATAGAAGCAGCAAGAGCCTTACATGTGATCTGTACTCCCAGGGCTGACAGGTGCAGGTCATCTGTGCCAAAGCATCGTGTTGTTTCACTATATCACTCTAAGCGGACAGATACCAGCTGCCTGTGGAATGACACCAGAAGCATAGGCAACTGTTGACGTGACACAGTCAGTCATTGTACAGTGGTATCAGGTCCGGATGAATGCATAATGCTCCCCAGGGCTTTGCCCATACCTGCAGGGCTACAAGACTGGTGAGCTATTGCATGTCCTTCCACACGTAGTCTGTGAAGTTGCATCTCAGGGCAGTCACACTAACATGGAGAATGACAGTCACATTGTACCTGGTGAGGTGTGGCATGGGTGCATAGGTATGTTGCAGAACCAGTTACCCGACAGCAAGATGTAAGCGACTATCGCCTTGTGTAGCCTGCTGAGTGGAACATCAGTGTGACCGCCTACAGAGTCACCTATGACAGGTGTGTTGTGTATGTTATAACACCTTATTGGCTGTATGTGATGGGCACACATGAGTCTGTGGGCTATAAGTTGTTGTTGTTGTGTTTGGTGATGGGGGCTGCCTTTGGTGCCTACACAGAGTATGGAGAGGTACTGCACAAGTTGTCCTCGTATGTGCAGCCTGTGGTGGAGATCTTGTGAGACTATGTGATGAGTGGGGTGTGTTGCAAATGTTACACATCCCCACATGACTGTCAAGTGCAGTCAGGGGTGGTGACAGCATTACCCCCAGCAGGGCTGCATATGTGCATCCCCCACAGGCTGTAGTGTTGTATGTTGGGAGGTGAGCATTGACTATGTACATGAGACAATTGCTCTATTGCCACATGTATGACATATTCAGCATATAGACAGGCAATAGCACTGGTATGTGACAGTTGGACATGCCTGTATATACAACCATGTCTCACAAGATATGTGGGTTACGTGTGTACAACAGCTGTTGTACTGTAAGCAAGCTGGAAATGTAAGGACAGACAGTGTACCTGTGAAAAATGGTGTGGAATGGGTGCTATATTAATCAGTAGCTCATGACATGCTCACAAGTTCTGAACAAGTGTTGAGCATGAACATACAATACAGATAGGGTGTTGGATAATATCAACCCACAAGTGGTGACGACAGTCATAAGCGGTGGCACCGCACTATAACCCTGCTGAGTATGGTCTGCAAGTCCATGAACCATTATCAATGTAGATGTTAGCAGTACAGATGTACATGACAGTATGGATGTTTGACTACATATATGTTTGTATGTCACAGGAGTGTTCTACCAGTGGCCTGTTGACAGTATCAACACTACAAAAGGTGCCAGAGTGACATGTGCATATCACACCAGTGCCAGCTACAGTAAAGCAGGGTTAATGTGTTGTACTCCACCCTCATTGTAGCCCATACCACACAGACAAATGTCAGGCATCTGTGTATGTAAGGATGTGAATGTCCATGACCTATGAGCAATAGCTGTCTCAGTGTTGTGAACAACATACAGAATGGGCTGTGTGGGTGAGGTGTGTGACATATGTGCACATTCTGATGGATGATATCAGCATTGTCACTGCTAGGTGAATATCCCTGTACCCATTAACTACCACCTAGGCTGTGGTCAACATTATGGACACTGTGTAAGGGATGGTACTGTGCAGTACACCTCCCTGAGTTGGTGACGTCTCCAGGCCCCATAGGTAGTCATACGAGGTACCCATGTCATGACAGGGTGCCATCCATGAGCACGGAGATCATTGGACGGGCATACACAGCACTCGGGTGACCAATATTGGATCACATATCACCTTTAAGGGGTATTGGCCATGCGTGGATGGGTGATACCAGCCTTCACAATCCTCACCCCCACTATGCAGCATGCTGTCTACCTTGCATAAAGACATTTGCTACACTATGATGTTGGACATGCTACATGTCTATATCCTGATCTGAATGACATACGTCATGGGCAGCCACCATCCCACTACTAGGATTGCCACATGCTGGACAGATCCCTGTGCCATACATGTGACATACTCCTGCCATACCATGCAACCCTGTCCATCAAAGCTGCACATGTCATCCCTGTCATACATGGTGTGATGGCCGCATGGTAGATGTAGTATCAACTGTCTGGATCAGTAATGTGGCACTGATGCACCTCGTGGTGGCATAATGGCTGCTGGATACAGCTAGGCAACCTTGCCCGTACATGCTATAGTTGATAACCATCCCTGTGAATGACGTCCGACTAGCCATTGTCCCAAGTCTATCACATGTGCAACACAGGCGATCCGTGGCAGGATGTTGAACAGCTGTACAGTGCTGTGTATATGTACATGGCAAAACACATGCATGTAAAGGTTTCAATGCGTATGTGTGCATTGTCACTGCTCAAGTCCATTAAGGCTGTGTATGTGTTGATATGTGACATATACACAGCATCAAGGTCAACAGCATTACCGTGGACACATCCAGGCATGTGCTGATAGGTTAGAACACCAGTGCAGGCAAACAGACATGCCCACATCAAGACAGCATTCACATGGAGTATGAAGAATGTAAAGAGGAGACACACATATATGGTGAAGATATCCAATCCATAACGGGTGTTACATGTGTGCGACACAAACATGTCAGTCGTGTCAGTGTCATGATGATTTGCAAAGATAACTGTGCAGATGTACTAGATTTACTAGAAATGTATGTGCAGCAGTATCTCTGTACATCTCTGAAACTGTGACCTGTCACCATCATTATGTCTTACAGATAATGCCTCGTACACCCCTGCCAGTGTACAGCCGCCAGGAGGATGATGTCCTCATCCCGTACCTCCATGGGAACTACGAGGTGTTGTTCAACCATGTGCCACAGCATGCCCAGCAGTGGGACGACCTGTGGCAGGATCTTCGCAGGGGGGTTAATGATGTGGGTGGCCATAACCACACCTACCAGCAGGTGCGCAGACACTGCACGGACTTGATACGACATGCAAAACAGTGTGCCACTGCAATTGCCAGGGAACAAGGTGGAACATGTGGTGGGCCACCAACCCAGCTCCCACTCACACACACACCGAGGAGCTACTGGCCAGTCTGGGGACACCCTCAGTGCAGCATCCACAAACACTAGCTGCCATTGTGGGGGTGGGTGTCTCCCAACCAATGAGCCTGGAGTTGCCTGATAAGTCAGTACTGCACATATGGCTATTATATCCCATTTAGTTGCATGTGTCACTGTACATCATGTAATGTAACAACATATGCAAGGTATGTGGACACACATGCTGCATACTACAGTATGCTACCCTGTGTATGCACACATGTGCATACTATATGCTATTGTACAGGTGAATGTGTTAACATGCACAGTGCACCCTGTGGCTGTCATACAGTCATGGATAATGTTCATACTGTTGTCACCCCTATACAGCTACCTCTGGCGTGCCACACAGACATGAGTCCATTGCAGGTGAGACTGTCATCAGTATCAGGTATGTTAAAGCATAGATCTATTCGCCATGTGGCCAGTTAACACTTGTACACTTGATGTTCATTCCAGTCATGATATACAGGTCGCATCACCCATCATTCACACAGGCCACCCATGTGCAATATATACCAACAAAATGATACACCGACATGAAACCACAGTATTTGTCATTGCTACATGTGTGAACAGCTGTGCATACAATGGTGGAGGTGTTCTACAATGGCGGCATATGTACTATACATTGGAACAACACGTGTGGTACGCAAACAGTACCACACAGCGAGCTGTGATATGGGCAGCCCACAGGAGTCACCATTGTGTTATATGCCCCTGCAATGGGTGCACACATTGTGATGTGCCATCTGACATGCCACAGACATGTAGTGATTTGGCTGCAATATTGTCACACTATCCCATAACCCATACCCCACATACCAAACATACAACCCGTTGTCTGCATAGCCCTGTGGATGGTGACATATCTGACATCTATGGGTGTATGTCATATGGGACAACACAGACATGTGTGATAGATGGCCATCACACACATTTGGCCAACACATGTGCACACATGGGCATGGGGGATGGCCAGAGACACGTAGCCACACAGTAGATGTGGTGTATACACCCTGTTTCACATTGTCTACACATGGTCCAATAATAGCCTTAGTTGACCAATTATACAGTTGATGTGGTACACTGGACATCCTAAAAGCCTGTGCACAGCTACTGGAGGTGTCACCGACGTCTACCATATAAGATGTGTTGGACATCACAACTGTGTCATAGCATGACAGTAGTCACCTGTACAGCTTCCACAGACATTGACACCACATCAGGCCACAGATACTGTAAATTTCCCTTGCTGCTGCAGGACATCACCATTAGCTGTGCACCTCGTGTGTGTGGTACATCAATATCATGTGGGACATGGTGAATTGACAAGTCTGCTATGTGTGGACATGGTTGCCAGGCAGCTAAGACTCTGTAGTAGTTGTGCAGGGGTGTTAACTGTAGGTCCTCCAGTGACCTGTCACATGACACAGCATGGTTTGGTGTTTATACACCTCAGCATTGTGGGTCACAATCCACAGTTATGTCATGGGTATGCATGCAGTTATGGCTATGCAATGTGTACATATCATGCACTGTATAGCAATATAGATGCCTCATGATGCCATGCAATGGCACAGTGTCTGTACTTTACACTGTATAGCAACGTAGATGGCTCACACTACCCTTCCATGCTCATTTGCTAAACATGCATTCTATCTGTAGGGCATACAGACAACACCGCAATGTGATGCCCATTACGACGCTGTACATGTGTCATGTCACCATTGTGTCAGAGATGTATGCATGTTAATGCACATGTCAGCGGATTACATGTCAAGATCACATCAGCCATGTGTACTGTTATCCTGTTCTGGTCCACATGGTGTATCACGGGGATGCATGCATACTACCATGATTGTGTGAACTGCATGGCTACTGATATGACACCTGCTTGCAGTAGTGTGCACCCCAGGGAGGTATGGTAACTAACAATATTAATGTCTGAGCTGCATGCCATCTGCTGTATCACAGGCATGCTGCATGCCGTCTGTCTACTCACATGCATGGTGTGTGTGTGTGTGTCTGTGTGTGTGTCTGTGTGTGTGTGTGTCTGTGTGTGTGCGTGTCTGTGTGTGTGCATCTGTGTGTGTGTCTGTGTGTGTGTGTGTGTGTCTATTGGAATTTAGTCTTTCTTTACATTCACAGGTGATGTAGGTGCGTTACCCTCCTGCGGTCCATCTGATGTTAGTGTCCCCACAGATACTAGCAGTGATGAACATATGCATGAGGTACAGGCAGGGTTGTCAGGGCCTGAATCTGTGCCAATGGTTGCCATCCCACCTATGTCCCCCCTCTTCCCCGCACACAGTTCTGCTGCCAACACATACCGCATCACCAGTGGCCATAGAGGAAGGACAGTCAGCATCTGTTAGCGTGGAATAGGAATGTGTGGTGGCTACAGAAGGTGTGTCTCCACACCATGGTGTCAGTGTAATGACAGCAGATGTGCCACACAGGCATGCGGCCAGTGCTGCTCGTAGGAGGACCTCTGGCAGACATGCACCTGCAGGACAGAGCGCAGCAGCCGTTATCACCAGATGCATGTTTCAGATTGTAATGGCGGCACAGGCACGTGCTGAATGGCAGAACAGAGAAGGGCAGAGGCTGCAGAGGGCTGCTATCCGTACCATAAATGACAACATCCAGGCATTGGCAAATGCTCAACAGCAGATTGCTGATGTTCTGGACAGGCAATTGGGTGACATGGTTAGAATCCTTGACCATGGCATGGCAATCCATGAGCGTGAGCTGTCTGTGCTGGAACATCTGGTAGGAGTGAGGTGTAGGCCACATGGATGTAGACCAGCTACACCACCTAGTGCAGGTCAACATGAGCGTGCCACCTCACATGCCCACTCCCATAGTGCCTGTAGCAGTAGCAGTGCAGCTGGTGCTGCGCTGTCCACACCAGGACACAGCAGGCCATGTGGATGTGGCCCTGGATGTTCCCAGCAGGGACACGGTTCCAGTGGACATGTGTCATCGGACAGTAGCCAATCTGTACCTCTGCCTGGTAGTGCCCGTGCAACCCCTGGCAGGCACAGGTCACGTGGCCATGGCTGGACACAGTGAGCCGTACAACCTGGTCTGTACAATCTGGAGCTGTCAATAATACCCCTGTGTAGGCCTCACAAAAGGCAGAACTGTGTGCACACATACATGCACACAGCAAACACATCTGTAGGGCACCACAACACCCACATGCATACTGAACAGACATGTCCAATCATGTCACCGGCCCTTACCCACACACATGATGTCATCCATTGGTGCAGCCTATGCCCCTGGCAAACATTTTCACCCTGTGCATATGATGAAGCCTGTGCCGCATCCCTGTAATCCACACCATTGGTGCAGGGACATGCTCAAATGGTCTGATGCACAGGGTGAACAGAATAGTGAGAGAAGTGTGTATAACATTAGTTGTGTAAGAATAGTGAGAGAAGTGTATATTACATTAGTTGTGTACTGTTAACACGCACCAGACATACCATGTAGTACAGGTTTAGCATGCATTGTTATATGTTCACAGTATGTGTCTTGGTAACAACAGTAACAGGATGTTGGTAATGATGCCCTGGTTCCCTCCTTAAGGTCTACTTGCATGTGCCTACAGGTAGCAGTGTTTGCAGTCTCCCATGTGTAACTGTGGAGTACTCACAGGCATGTATGGCAATATCAGCATGATATACGTAGCCTCAACCTGACTGTTGGAAAGGCTAACATACCACAGATGTCCACACATATACTGATCCAGATGCATGTTGGCAGTTTAAGAGGCTACAATGGCTAGAGACGTGACATCCATACCAGGTCACATCACAGGTATGTTGACATGGTGCAGGTGTTGTACACAGCGGTCCAGCCGATGATAATGTTAGAGGCCACCTGATAGCATGAGGCCTCACTGTGTAGCAGTCATACCCTGTCACATTACAGGAACATGCCCACACTCACGAGGTCAACAACACTAGAACGCACACCCCATAGTGTTGAGGTGAGGACCCCTGCCTATGTGGTCATCACCCTCACAGTACCGTGCACCCACACGACGTGACACAGAGAAAGAACATGTACAGGTAGCCAGTACGGCTGAGACCTATGTCATCAACAGGATAGTAGACTGCATCACCATGAGGGGTTAGGGATCCTGTGTGTTCTGTATGGTAGCATACACCCTCACTCCATGCACCAGACAGCCACACACACACACACACACACACACACACACACACACACACACACACACACACACACACACACACACACACACACACACACTGTGGAGACCACAAATGTCATACACATACGGATAGCTGATGTGTGTGATACACACCCACCCTTGCCTACATCATGCTTTCCACACTGCAGTATGTACAGATCTCTACAACAGTGTACAGGGGTGTGTAACAATTGGGATGTAATCCCCACCATATGTGGCATATATGGTCACACAAGCAAACACACATGGCAGTAGTGTGAATAATACACCTGCGATATTATGATACGTCCGACAGACATGCAGCAGTATTGGCCGCATTATGTGTACCAACACTACGTCCAGCAATTGTGGTGCTATATGCACATGGGAGGATGTAAGTGCTACAGGTGTCAGGTGACATACAGTCGATAACACCTGACCGCTGTGTAGGTTATATGTCTTCACCGTCAAGTAACAGTAACATAGCGTACTGTTTGCACATGTAATGGTAGGATGGCGTGTGACATACCCGTGAGCCGTCCCCGGCAAACATCCATCTGCACAGGTGGATCACCACTTTATATACACACATCCATCCATACTTGATGTACATCCTACTGTACTGTCAGTATGTCACCATATACAAGTGTCAATGATGGGGCTGCTTTGCAACTGCATGTTGTAGTTAGGCACAGATGGTTCACATACATCAGCTACTGCACATGTATGGTAGCTGCATGCACACTACAAATTGTACATGTGTGTTGGTCCTACATGCCTGTCATGTAGCCATGTTTGTATGCAATGCAATTGGTGGACATGTGTGATGACATACATAACACATGGACTGTTGTAAGATATGATGGGTGTCATGGGTAACTAGTACAGAGGGAATGCGTCCTCAGTCAACATTGCTACCTCATGTACTGTTAGCATTCAACAGCCATGGACCCACCTTCCATTTGCGTGCGTGTGATTGCTGTAGCCACTTGTCTGCATGGAGGACAGCAAAAGCTATGCTATGTACATATGTGTTGTGTGTGTGGTCCATGCACATATCCACTGCGATTACATGTATGTCATATCCAAACATGTGTGATCTTTGGTGTACAGCGACAGTCATCTGTCACAGCTGTGTAAGACCCAGGGCCCCTAGTATGTGTAGAGCTGACCTGGTCATTACAGTGGTATCATTTCAATGCATAACACATGATGGAACCCTGTCGGTACATGTGTAGTCTGCACAGTTGCTGTAGACCTATGTACAGTCCACTGGTCATGAGCCACACGGTGTTGTGGTAATGAATGGCAGGGTATTGCTGGTCCTGTGACATGGTGATGTCTGAGGGCTACAATGTATGTGGTGTGTACCTCTGTGATCTGCACCTGAGATATCTGTGATGGCTCCTGAGTGTGTACTGGTCAGTAAATGTGAGTGGCATTCATGTACGTGGGGACAGTAACACCATACTGTGCCCTTCCGTGCTTAGAATCCGTGTGCATGCAAGACGGCCCTTTGCAACTGCTGATGGCCCTTTGCAACCACTGTGTGAGCATGCCCAGTATGCCGTTGTGTAGCTGGACACACAGTACATTCCAAACTGCACCCTTCCATGTTTAGAATCTGTGTGCATGCAAGATGGCCCTTTGTAACTGCTGACGGCCCTTTGCAACTGCTAAGTGTATGAGCATGCCCAGTATGCCGTTGTGTAGATGGACACACAGTACATTCCAAATGGACATGTGATACTAAGCGTGTGGGCATGCCCAGTGACACCTTGTGTTGGTGATGTGTCTCTGTGTATGGGCATGGC
This sequence comes from Protopterus annectens, assembly GCF_019279795.1. NCBI lineage: Eukaryota > Metazoa > Chordata > Ceratodontiformes > Protopteridae > Protopterus > Protopterus annectens. The sequence continues at coordinate 1,241,989,665 of NC_056725.1, forward strand.
CATTGACATCCTGTATAGCGATGGTGGTCATCCAGGAAACAGATGTCCATTGTCCACGTCATGATGGATGCCTACATTGAACTCACTGGTTGACTGTCATGAAGGGTGTACTGTCTGTGGCGCGTCACGTATCTATGTAGTATTGTTGTAGTGCTCCGTAGATATTTAGTTGCCCCGATCACACCACTGCCGTGTGTTTGTTTACGTCTACCTTGGGACAGTAATATGCTTTCAGACTGCTCAATCTCTATACATTCCCTATCGGCATGTGATACTAAGCGTGTGGGCATGCCCAGTGACACCTTGTGTCAGTGATGTGTCTCTGTGTATGGGCATGGCCATTGACATCCTGTATAGCGATGGTGGTCATCCAGGAAACAGATGTCCATTGTCCACGTCAAGATGGATGCCTACATTGAACTCACTGGTTGACTGTCTTGAAGGGTGTACTGTCTGTGGCGCTTCACATATCTATGTAGTGTTGTTGTAGTGCTCCGTAGATATTTAGTTACCCCGATCACACCACTGCCATGTGTTTGTCTATGTCTACCTTGGGACAGTAATATGCTTTCAGACTGCTCAATCTCTATACATTCCCTATCGGCGTCCTTGCCTTTGCGGATGATGTCATCTACCTAGACGTATGCCTCTGGGAGTGCTGTGTTCAGAAATCTCGGTAGCGCATTCTGTAACTGCATAATGCTGTAGTGTGATAAGGTAGTTAGGTGTATGTTCGACTCCCAGCCCTGCCAAGTGTGTGTGTGTTTCCAGCTGCCTGGGGTCACAGTAATGCTTTTACACGTCTCACACCACATACATTCCCTATCGGCATCATTGCTTTTGCGGATGATGTCACCCACCTAGAAGTATGCCTCTGGGAGTGCTGTGTTCAGTAATCTCAGTAGCGCATTCTGTAACTGCGTAATGCTGTAGTGTGGTAAGGTAGTTAGGTGTATGTTTGACTCCCAGCCCTGCCAAGTGTGTGCCTGTGGGTGTGTGTGTGTGTGAGTGCGTGTGTGTGTTTCCAGCTGCCTGGGGTCACAGTAATGCTGTTACACGCCTCACACCACATACATTCCCTATCGGCGTCTTTGCCTTTGCGGATGATGTCACCCACCTAGAAGTATGCCGCTGGGAGTGCTGTGTTCAGTAATCTCGGTAGCGCGTTCTGTAACTGCGTAATGCTGTAGTGTGATAAGGTAGTTAGGTGTATGTTCGACTCCCAGCCCTGCCAAGTGTGTGTGTGTGTGTGTGTGTGTGTGTGTGTGTGTGTGTGTGTGTGTGTGTGTGTGTTTCCATCTGCCTAGGGACAGAGTAATGCTTTTAGATGGCTCACAGCACATACATTCCCTATCAGCATCTTTGCCTTTGCGGATGATGTCTCCCACCTAGAAGTATGCCTCTGGGAGTGCTGTGTTCAGTAATCTCAGTAGCGCATTCTGTAACTGCATAATACTGTAGTGTGATAAGGTAGTTAGGTGTATGTTCGACTCCCAGCCCTGCCAAATGTGTGTGTGTGTGTGTGTGTGTGTGTGTGTGTGTGTGTGTGTGTTTCCAGCTGCCTTGGGTCACAGTAATGCTTTTACATGCTTCACACCACATACATTCCCTATCGGCGTTTTTGCCTTTGCAGATGATGTCACCCACCTAGAAGTATGCCTCTGGGAGTGCTGTGTTCAGTAATCTCGGTAGCGCATTCTGTAACTGCGTAATGCTGTAGTGTGATAAGGTAGTTAGGTGTATGTTCGACTCCCAGCCCTGCCAAGTGTGTGCCTCTGTGTGTGTGTGTGTGTGTGTGTGTGTGTGTGTGTGTGTGTGTGTGTGTGTGTGTGTGTGTGTGTGTGTGTTTCCAGCTGCCTAGGGACAGAGTAATGCTGTTAGACAGCTCACAGCACATACATTCCCTATCAGCATCTTTGCCTTTTGGATGATGTCACCCACCTAGAAGTATGCCTCTGGGAGTGCTGTGTTTAGTAATTTCAGTAGCGCTTCTGTAACTGCGTAATGCTATAGTGTGATACGGTAGTTAGGTGTATGTTCGACTTCCAGCCCTGCCAAGTGTGTGCCTGTGGGTGTGTGTGTGTGTGAGTGCGTGTGTGTGTTTCCAGCTGCCTGGGGTCACAGTAATGCTGTTACACGCCTCACACCACATACATTCCCTATCGGCGTCTTTGCCTTTGCGGATGATGTCACCCACCTAGAAGTATGCCGCTGGGAGTGCTGTGTTCAGTAATCTCGGTAGAGCGTTCTGTAACTGCGTAATGCTGTAGTGTGATAAGGTAGTTAGGTGTATGTTCGACTCCCAGCCCTGCCAAGTGTGTGTGTGTGTGTGTGTGTGTGTGTGTGTGTGTGTGTGTGTGTGTGTGTGTTTCCATCTGCCTAGGGACAGAGTAATGCTTTTAGATGGCTCACAGCACATACATTCCCTATCAGCATCTTTGCCTTTGCGGATGATGTCTCCCACCTAGAAGTATGCCTCTGGGAGTGCTGTGTTCAGTAATCTCAGTAGCGCATTCTGTAACTGCATAATACTGTAGTGTGATAAGGTAGTTAGGTGTATGTTCGACTCCCAGCCCTGCCAAATGTGTGTGTGTGTGTGTGTGTGTGTGTGTGTGTGTGTGTGTGTGTGTGTGTGTGTGTGTGTGTGTCTGTGTGTTTCCAGCTGCCTTGGGTCACAGTAATGCTTTTACACGCTTCACACCACATACATTCCCTATCGGCGTTTCTGCCTTTGCAGATGATGTCACCCACCTAGAAGTATGCCTCTGGGAGTGCTGTGTTCAGTAATCTCGGTAGCGCATTCTGTAACTGCGTAATGCTGTAGTGTGATAAGGTAGTTAGGTGTATGTTTGACTCCCAGCCCTGCCAAGTGTGTGCCTCTGTGTGTGTGTGTGTGTGTGTGTGTGTGTGTGTGTGTGTGTGTTTCCAGCTGCCTAGGGACAGAGTAATGCTGTTAGACAGCTCACAGCACATACATTCCCTATCAGCATCTTTGCCTTTGTGGATGATGTCACCCACCTAGAAGTATGCCTCTGGGAGTGCTGTGTTTAGTAATTTCAGTAGCGCGTTCTGTAACTGCGTAATGCTATAGTGTGATACGGTAGTTAGGTGTATGTTCGACTTCCAGCCCTGCCAAGTGTGTGTGTGTGTGTGTGTGTGTGTGTGTGTGTGTGTGTGTGTGTGTGTTTCCAGCTGCCTAGGGACAGAGTAATGCTTGTAGATGGCTCACAGCACATACATTCCCTATCGGCGTCTTTGCCTTTGCGGATGATATCACTCACCTAGAAGTATGCCTCTGGGAGTGCTGTGTTCAGTATTCTCGGTAGCGCGTTCTGTAACTGCATTTTGCTGTAGTGTGATAAGGAAGTTAGGTGTATGTTCGACTCCCAGCCCTGGCAGGCGTGTGCCTGTGTGTGTGTTTCCAGCTGCCTGAGAACAGAGTAATGCTTTTAGACAGCTCACAGCACATACATTCCCTATCGGCGTCTTTGCCTTTGCGGATGATGTCACCTACCTAGAAGTATGCCTCTGGGAGTGCTGTGTTCAGTAATCTCAGTAGCGCATTCTGTAACTGCGTAATGCTGTAGTGTGATAAGGTAGTTAGGTGTATGTTCGACTCCCAGCCCTGCCAAGTGTGTGCCTCTGTGTGTGTGTGTGTGTGTGTGTGTGTGTGTGTGTGTGTGTGTGTGTGTGTGTGTGTGTGTGTGTGTGTTTCCAGCTGCCTAGGGACAGAGTAATGCTGTTAGACAGCTCACAGCACATACATTCCCTATCAGCATCTTTGCCTTTGCGGATGATGTCACCCACCTAGAAGTATGCCTCTGGGAGTGCTGTGTTTAGTAATTTCAGTAGCGCGTTCTGTAACTGCGTAATGCTATAGTGTGATACGGTAGTTAGGTGTATGTTCGACTTCCAGCCCTGCCAAGTGTGTGCCTGTGGGTGTGTGTGTGTGTGAGTGCGTGTGTGTGTTTCCAGCTGCCTGGGGTCACAGTAATGCTGTTACACGCCTCACACCACATACATTCCCTATCGGCGTCTTTGCCTTTGCGGATGATGTCACCCACCTAGAAGTATGCCGCTGGGAGTGCTGTGTTCAGTAATCTCGGTAGAGCGTTCTGTAACTGCGTAATGCTGTAGTGTGATAAGGTAGTTAGGTGTATGTTCGACTCCCAGCCCTGCCAAGTGTGTGTGTGTGTGTGTGTGTGTGTGTGTGTGTGTGTGTGTGTGTGTGTGTTTCCATCTGCCTAGGGACAGAGTAATGCTTTTAGATGGCTCACAGCACATACATTCCCTATCAGCATCTTTGCCTTTGCGGATGATGTCTCCCACCTAGAAGTATGCCTCTGGGAGTGCTGTGTTCAGTAATCTCAGTAGCGCATTCTGTAACTGCATAATACTGTAGTGTGATAAGGTAGTTAGGTGTATGTTCGACTCCCAGCCCTGCCAAATGTGTGTGTGTGTGTGTGTGTGTGTGTGTGTGTGTGTGTGTGTGTGTGTGTGTGTGTGTGTCTGTGTGTTTCCAGCTGCCTTGGGTCACAGTAATGCTTTTACACGCTTCACACCACATACATTCCCTATCGGCGTTTCTGCCTTTGCAGATGATGTCACCCACCTAGAAGTATGCCTCTGGGAGTGCTGTGTTCAGTAATCTCGGTAGCGCATTCTGTAACTGCGTAATGCTGTAGTGTGATAAGGTAGTTAGGTGTATGTTTGACTCCCAGCCCTGCCAAGTGTGTGCCTCTGTGTGTGTGTGTGTGTGTGTGTGTGTGTGTGTGTGTGTTTCCAGCTGCCTAGGGACAGAGTAATGCTGTTAGACAGCTCACAGCACATACATTCCCTATCAGCATCTTTGCCTTTGTGGATGATGTCACCCACCTAGAAGTATGCCTCTGGGAGTGCTGTGTTTAGTAATTTCAGTAGCGCGTTCTGTAACTGCGTAATGCTATAGTGTGATACGGTAGTTAGGTGTATGTTCGACTTCCAGCCCTGCCAAGTGTGTGTGTGTGTGTGTGTGTGTGTGTGTGTGTGTGTGTGTGTGTGTTTCCAGCTGCCTAGGGACAGAGTAATGCTTGTAGATGGCTCACAGCACATACATTCCCTATCGGCGTCTTTGCCTTTGCGGATGATATCACTCACCTAGAAGTATGCCTCTGGGAGTGCTGTGTTCAGTATTCTCGGTAGCGCGTTCTGTAACTGCATTTTGCTGTAGTGTGATAAGGAAGTTAGGTGTATGTTCGACTCCCAGCCCTGGCAGGCGTGTGCCTGTGTGTGTGTTTCCAGCTGCCTGAGAACAGAGTAATGCTTTTAGACAGCTCACAGCACATACATTCCCTATCGGCGTCTTTGCCTTTGCGGATGATGTCACCTACCTAGAAGTATGCCTCTGGGAGTGCTGTGTTCAGTAATCTCAGTAGCGCATTCTGTAACTGCGTAATGCTGTAGTGTGATAAGGTAGTTAGGTGTATGTTCGACTCCCAGCCCTGCCAAGTGTGTGTGTGTGTGTGTGTGTGTGTGTGTGTGTGTGTGTGTGTGTGTGTGTGCGTGTGTGTGTTTTCAGCTGCCTGGGGTCACACTAATGCTTTTACACGCTTCACACCACATACATTCCCTATCGGCGTCTTTGCCTTTGCGGATGATGTCACCCACCTAGAAGTATGCCTTTGGGAGTGCTGTGTTCAGTAATCTTGGTAGCGCATTCTGTAACTGCGTAATGCTGTTGTGTGATAAGGTAGTTAGGTGTATGTTCAACTCCCAGCCCTGCCAAGTGTGTGTGTGTGTGTGTGTGTGTGTGTGTTTCCAGCTGCCTAGGGACAGAGTAATGCTGTTAGACAGCTCACAGCACATACATTCCCTATCAGCGCCTTTGCGGATAAGGTAGTTAGGTGTATGTTCAACTCCCAGCCCTGCCAAGTGTGTGTGTGTGTGTGTGTGTGTGTGTGTGTGTGTGTGTGTGTGTGTGTGTGTGTGTTTCCAGCTGCCTAGGGACAGAGTAATGCTGTTAGACAGCTCATAGCACATACATTCCCTATCAGCGTCTTTGCCTTTGCGGATGATGTCACCCACTTAGAAGTATGCCTCTGGCAGTGCTGTGTTTAGTAATCTCAGTAGCACGTTCTGTAACTGCGTAATGCTGCAGTGTGATACGGTAGTTAGGTGCATGTTCAACTTCCAGCCCTGCCAAGTGTGTGTGTGTGTGTGTGTGTGTGTGTGTGTGTGTGTGTGTGTGTGTGTGTGGGTGTGTGTATGTTTCCAGCTGCCTAGGGAAAGAGTAATGCTTTTAGACGGCTCACAGCACATACATTCCCTATCGGCGTCTTTGCCTTTGCGGATGATGTCACCCACCTAGAAGTATGCCTTTGGGAGTGCTGTGTTCAGTAATCTTGGTAGCGCATTCTGTAACTGCGTAATGCTGTTGTGTGATAAGGTAGTTAGGTGTATGTTCAACTCCCAGCCCTGCCAAGTGTGTGTGTGTGTGTGTGTGTGTGTGTGTGTGTGTGTGTGTGTGTGTGTGTGTGTGTGTGTGTGTGTGTGTGTGTGCGTGTGTGGGTGTGTGTTTCCAGCTGCCTAGGGACAGAGTAATGCTGTTAGACAGCTCACAGCACATACATTCCCTGTCAGCGTCTTTGCCTTTGCGGATGATGTCGCCCACATAGAAGTATGCCTCTGGCAGTGCTGTGTTTAATAATCTCAGTAGCACGTTCTGTAACTGCGTAATGCTGCAGTGTGATATGGTAGTTAGGTGTATGTTCGACTTCCAGCCCTGCCAAGTGTGTGTGTGTGTGTGTGTGTGTGTGTGTGTGTGTGTGTGTGTGTGTGTGTGTGTGTGTGTGTGTGTGTTTCCAGCTGCCTAGGGAAAGAGTAATGCTTTTAGATGGCTCACAGCACATACATTCCCTATCGGCGTCTTTGCCTTTGCGGATGATGTCACCCACCTAGAAGTATGCTTCTGGGAGAGCTGTGTTCAGTATTCTCGGTAGCGTGTTCTGTAACTGCGTATTGCTGTAGTGTGATAAGGTAGTTAGGTGTATGTTCGACTCCCAGCCCTGCCAAGTGTGTGCCTGTGTGTGTGTGTGTGTGTTTCCAGCTGCCTAGGGACAGAGTAATGCTGTTAGATGGCTCACAGCACATACATTCCCTATCAGCATCTTTGCCTTTGTGGATGATGTCACCCACCTAGAAGTATGCCTCTGGGAGTGCTGTGTTTCGTAATCTCAGTAGCGCGTTCTGTAACTGCGTAATGCTGTAGTGTGATATGGTAGTTAGGTGTATGTTCGACTCCCAGCCCAGCCAAGTGTGTGCCTCTGTGTGTGTGTGTGTGTGTGTTTCCAGCTGCCTAGAGACAGAGTAATGCTTTTAGATGGCTCACAGCACATACATTCCCTATCGGCGTCTTTGCCTTTGCGGATGATGTCACCCACCTAGAAGTATGCCTCTGGGAGTGCTGTGTTCAGTATTCTCGGTAGCGCGTTCTGTAACTGCGTATTACTGTAGTGTGATAAGGTAGTTAGGTGTATGTTCGACTCCCAGCCCTGGCAGGCGTGTGCCTGTGTGTGTGTTTCCAGCTGCCTGGGGACAGAGAAGTGCTTTTAGACAGCTCACAGAAAACATTCATTATCGGCGTCTTTGCCTTTGCAGATGATGTCACCCACCAAGTATGCCTCTGGGAGTGCTGTGTTCAGTAATCTCGGTAGCGCGTTCTGTAACTGCGTATTGCTGTAGTGTGATAAGGTAGTTAGGCGTGTAGTGTGATAAGGTAGTTAGGCGTGTGTTCGACTCCCAGCCCTGGCAGGTGTGTGTGTGTGTGTGTGTGTGTGTGTGTGTTTCCAGCTGTCTGGGGACAGCATAATGCTTTTAGATGGCTCACAGCACATGCATTCCCTATCGGCGTCTTTGCCTTTGCGGATGATGTCATCCACCTAGAAGTATGCCTGTGGGAGTGCAGTGATGCCTGAACTTGGTAGCATGTTCTGTTACTGCATAATGCTGTAGTGTGGTAGACTAGACAGGTAGATGCTCGATTCCAGGGCATGGCAGGTGTGTGTTTGGCAGTTATACTGTATGTGTTGGTATCTGTGGGTGGCTAACTGCAGGATGTGTTCAGTTTGTTTTGTTGCTGACCTATTTAATGTCCACAGCCCACATATTCTGCAAAGACACTGGGTTGTCAACACATACAGTCACCAATAGGTCTGGTGAGTAACTGTCAGCAGCCCTACTCTTACCCTTGCTATGGTCTGACCCGTGTGACGCAACATAACACACGTGCCTTGATATTAACAACACTACATGATGCAGGTGGCATCCTGTCTAATGCATTGCTGTCATGTGGTTCGCTGTTGTGACATAAATACCATATCTACATATGTGTACATGTATATGAGTGTATGTATATATACATATATATATATGTCCATGTATATATGTCTACAAATAATATATGTGATATATGTAGATGTAGAGGTGGACATAGATGTGAACATATGTCTGGGGAATTCAGCACTACTGACTACTTGTGCCGGATGATCTGTATGTGATAACCTGGGATCTATGCATATCTGCCATGGCGTGGTGTTAATGCACATCGTCTCTGGTGTTCAGGGCCATGGGTTGTAGTCGTGTAGACACCGGTAATTTTGTTGCTGGGAAGACCATGGGACATATGGTGATGGTTGGGCACCTGTTGCCAGTTGTGTGTGGATCTTAGCGACACTGCGCAGTGGTTAATATGTTGGAGGTTCGGTATGGGTCATATAACTATTCATTAGAAGACTATACTATGTAGATGAGGTTGACTATGGTGTATCACATTTATCACCAGGGTGTGCTGCTGGTCCCTGGAGTGTATGTGTGTAGTCAGCCAGGTGTACGTCTCGCATATAGATGATAGCATGGGAGAGGGGTCAGGCATACTGTACGTACATTGCAGTATTGTGCCTCGGGAGTGCTCCTGCCCTAGCAAACCTCAGCTAGGGGTGTGTCTATACCTGCCTGGTGACATTGGGAGGGATGACAGCAGTGATGGGGTAGTCAGGGTGTCCAGGTTGCACACACAGGTGTTGATCAGCACAATCAGCTGATGACATGGCCAGCCCGCACATGAACAGTACGCTAATGCGAGCAAGCAGCATACACACATATGTCATCCACACTCTACACCACCGGTGTATACCTGCAGAGACATTTCATGACACAGTCCAACCAAATGACACAGGCTGCAGCAGCCAACATACACCAACATGTGCAGGGGGCTGGGGCAGTGCGGATGTGTATGCTGCTGAACAACCCTTACTGGGGTGACATATGACTTTATTGATCGAGGGTGACTTACCAGGGTCTACATGGGCTGGGGATGTTAGAGCACTATGGGGTGGACAGAGACTTCCTACAGCAGCTTGTTGACCTGTGCCTAACACATCACACAGGCCGAGGGGAACGCATCACAGTGGATACCATGGGATGTGTTGTCCTCGGTGTACTAGCATCAGGTACCTCACACAGCACAACTGGGGATATCATGGGTATCTCACAGGCATCTGCATCCAGAGTATTGCACCACTTCACAGATGCCATGTCAACACATGCTAGGGAGCACGTACAGGTCCTCCACATACGTGACTAGTGGACCTGCAATATGAATCTGTTCCACCACATGGATGAGTACCCTGGGGTACTGGGTGCTATAGCCTGCACATGTAGCACCACCTGGGGAGCAGGGTAGGGCCTACAGTAAGTGCAGGGGCATACCCTCCAACAGCTAGGCCCTATGCGATGGCCAGGGCATGACATTGAATGTGTGTGCTGTCTGCCCTGGAAGCTGTGATGTGTCCGATATATGGTGTCTGACACAGCGGTAGCACACCAATGCCTATGTGGACATCCCCTACAGTCTCCCAGTGGTGGATGCTAGGTAAACACTGGTGTAGTGGCTTATAACACCCATCAGCAATGCACAGACACCTGAACACTCACACCATGCTGAGGCGGATGCACAGGTAAGACATATACATGTGCATGTGTTTGGGATGCTTGGTTCACAGTTCTGGTATCCAGACACATCTGTAGGGGCTCTGCAATATTCACAAGTTACATGCATACATGTTGTTATGTTATTTGCTATGCTACACAATGCTAGCCTGCAGTAACAGTTGCAGCACAAACGGCATGGGGCAGGGCCACACAGCCCAACACTACTGCCAAGGCCTGTACAGGCACAGTGTGACTTGGTGAAGGAACTTCTTGGGTAGGGCACAGTCGACGACAGCCCGTGCACAGTATAACCTGCCCTTGGCTAAGAGGCAACACACGGCATATGCACTGACACAGTAGGTACCCACAGATTTCCCCTCCCTGACCTGCACACAGTACCATGGATGCCAAACATGACAGTACCTGTGCTTGGCCATGTAAGGGAGGTGCACTGTGTGCATCCATAACACAACCTGGGTATGTCTATTGACCTTACAAGTGGCGGTTGTATTACAATGTGTACTTACCCATTGCTCTGGTATGTATGAGAGCATACAAGTGACTGTGGTGGCCAAATGTTAGGGCAGCACAGTACACATCCATAGTGGCACCATGACCTCTGTAGCACGTACGGGGTTCACAATGGTAGCCTGTAGTACACAGGGTGTTCTACCCACTGCAGATTATGGGCTGACCATCATGTGTGTCCGTACAGCCCACACACGTTCCATGCAGCTGGACAGATGTGGACCAATACAGACAAATGATATATGATGGCCTATGGATATGCCCACTGACAGACCCCCAACCCCGTATGACACACACAGACGACAGCAGGCCAGGCTGTTTGATGTAGGATGTGTAATAGGATGTCCAACACCACTGTGCTGGTAATTAATGCTGGGAACTGACGTAACCTGGTATCCCTTCAACCAGCAATTTAGGTAGGTCCACACACTGACATGGAGTACCTGGCAGACCTGTACAGTAGCGGCAGATGTGTACAACTGTTGGCTGTGCCCACCATCACACCTACACATGTGAGTCATGTGCACCACCCACGGTGCTGTGTAGGACTGTGGCTGCATGTCCCCCCATGCTATACAGACATGTAGCAACTGTCAATGCCACATGACCATTAGCTACTCTGCAAACACAGCATGTCACCTGTCTGTGTAGAACGGAGGGGTCAGCAACACAGTACTAACTATCTTGACATGTGACACATGCAATACAGTTGACCATACTTTGCATGCTCACACACATGACGGGATTGTCAGTCTACAACCTGCACAACAGTCATACTGGGCATGCTCACACACTGATACACAGGACAGCCAAGCATACACACACCAGTGGTCCAGACATATCTGCCAGTACATTGCTATACTGTTGGATGTCTGCACTGTATGGTGTTTGCGGTCTATTGTCTGTACATCTGCCATGGTCTATTGTTCAGTCACATGAGCTATGTGCGCAGGGTACGTCTACCATCACGTGTATAGGGCGGTTCTTTGTTTGCGGACATGCCAACGCCTTTGGATACAAACCGGGTAAGGTACAGTCCAGCAGGTGGGAGCTGTTGTGCGTGGGTTTGCACAGTGTCAAGCACTGCTGACCTCTGGTCACAACACCTTATACATGTTTACACTCCACATTTCTTTGACAGGGCACTACTGGCATACTGGTAGACAAACACGCTTACAGCCGCTCGCTCTCTGATATGTCCACTTACATTTGTCACTCACGCTGGGTGTGTGTGATCCCTTGTGATGCATATTACATCGGACTACATGACTACAGTATCGGGTATGTGTAACCATTTTGCGACAGCAGCCGTTCGACTGTACGGACTCGGCAGCCTGTCCAGTGACGTAATCATATTATATGCGTGTTCCTTATATGATCTGCTCCCATCTGCCTGATACATGGGAACCGATACTCTGCAATGCTGACATGTGACTTGAGTTTGTTAACACAGCAGTCTGCCGAGCCATGCTACTGCATACCAACTGCATGTTGACCACCTTTCAGATTGCATGACGGGAGACTGTAGGAGTGACACCTTTCCCACTTTGCATGGGACAGTCCCTCATCACACATCACATGTGACAATACCAGAACTCTCCACCAATCGGGGACACATTTCTGCAGACTCAGGGACAGGTCATGAAAAGCAGGGACACATTTACAAATGTAGTGCTATTAACTTGACACATTGACAGAATCAGAGCATATGACATAATACACATATTGTGATGTAACAGTTGTTTATAACTCCTACTTATTGTCATTAGTCAGTGAGTGTAATTCACCACCTTTCCTTCAACAGGCACTACATTTAGGAGGGATTAAGAGGGACACAGTTAGACTTTCAGTCGAACGCAGGGACGTACCTGACATTCAGGGACAGTTGAGTGGTATGGACAATACTCTAGCCATTGCAACTGTCCTGATTAGCGGACCTTCACATGTTGTAGGTGTCTGTGCTGGTTGCTTGTTACAGGTCTTGTATACCTGACACGTCGATATGTCATATGTAGTAGCATAAGCAACTATACTGCTGCTAGACTATGCTTTGATTTGCTCCGATATGTATATTTCTGTACTATGCATGGCTGTATGTATGTTCTGCCCTGGTACATCTGACAGTTCTACAGACCAGGTTCCACTTTGGCCATTCAGACTGGTGGTGGACCTATTGACCCTATATGTAGAGCTATCACATGTGTCGAGGCAACACATACCCACAGCATACCTCTCAACTGTCCCTGATTTTCAGGGCCGTCCCTGATTTTGAATCATATTTTCACTCTGTCCCTCTTAATCCCTCCTAAAACTAGTGACATTTGGAGGAAAGGTGGTGAATCACACTTAATGAATAATGACAATAAGTAAGTGTTACAAACTTCTTTTACTTCAGAAAATGTGTATTAATTCATATGTTCTGATTCTGTCAATGTTTCCAGTTAATAGCTCTAATATTTTAAATGTGTCCCTGATTGTCCTTGTGTTTTCTTGACTTATCTGTGATTCTGTTACAATTTGTCCCCAATTGGTTGAGAGGTCTGAGCCACAGCCAGTAGTACACGGATGACCTCCATGGTTTGCATACGTTAAGGTTATTCATGTAGCATTATAATTGATAATACTGTTTCCTATTACATGTAGCTGTTACTGATACAACAAAGTGATGTCCGACACCACTACACACACTATATAGCCTTCATTCCCGAACTCACAGGCCCAGACCTCTCAACCAATTGGGGACAAATTTCAACAGCATCAGGGACAAGTTAGGGAAAAACAGGGACAATCAGGGACAACTTTAAAATATTAGTGCTATTAACCTGATACATTGACAGAATCAGTGCATATGAATTAACACACATTTTCTGAAGTAAAATTGTAACTCTTAATTATTGTCAGTTGTCATTAAGTGTAATTCACCACCTTTCCTCCAAAAGTCACTAGTTTTAGGAGAGATTAAGAGGGACAGAGTTGAAATTTGGGTCGAAATCAGGGACGTCCGTGAAATTTGGGGACAGTTGAGAGGTATGCACAGGCCATGTGCCATAACTGTCGTTTTGCAGGACACAACTGCCCAGATGGGTGTGTCCCTCACAGGCGTACGGGGTGTTTAACCTCTTCTATTATGCTATCATCTACCTGAAGTGGTCAGCAACTTATGCAGTTTCCGTCAGTAGCAGAACTCACATACCAATGGGTGTGACTGAACACCGTATCAGGAACAATGCATAACACCCTGCGGGACACATTTAGATGATTGGTTCTATTAACCAGACACATTCACAGTCACAGAACATAAGTATTCATTCACGTTTGTCGAGGTACATGCTGCTTATGACTCATACATGTTGTCATCTGTCATTACCTGTATTCCACCACCTGTTCACCTAATATCAGTAGTTCTGGCAGTGTTTCTTTGGACTTTGGTACATTCTGATACATAACTATGGACGTCCATGCTACTCGGGTACAGGGCACTGTGTAGGTCTCTCTGTATTCCCCGATGGTTTACAAACTATCCGGTAGATGTGCTCTTCGGGTTTGGGAGGTGTAGGTGTATGCTATGCCTACATAGGAATATTAATGACTTCCACTGGGCGGGCCTACTACATCTCTGCCAAACAGCACTTGCACAATTAAGCCCATTAATGCATACCCATGGTCCACCTACCTGGCACCCCTCTACAGCAGTCGTGACAAATACTTACTGTGAGCGTAGCTGGGGTATGAGCACATCCCTACACATTGCCCACTCTCCCCATCTCGGGTCACATGTTGTACGTTTCGTCAACCCATGTATTATCACGCTGGCACAACCTACTGTTCCATGTACACCTACATCCTGCTCATATTAGTGTCGGCAGATTCTTTCACACTTTACTTTTTGGGGTCCCGCAAGGGACACCATTATCCATGTTTAAATTGTAGACCTTGCAGAACTCTCCCACTGGTCCTTTCCTACTGGTGTTTTGGACAGCGGCAGTGTATTGATCTGTATTGCCTGTCTGTATGTCTGTCCGGCCTAGCTGGGCAATGTAGGGGGTACAACGTTTCTTTATTGGACCTCCCAGTCACAAATGCCCGGGCTGTAAATATGTTACCCCTAATTGCTGTGCTGTGAAGTAACCTATTTATGTGAATGTGTATATCTACACTGACATATAGTTTGTTTTGTGTGTATGTGTATATATCACTGCCTGTTGTTTGTGTATATAGATCTATTTATCTATATCCATAGTATATCCTTGTGTGTGTGTGTGTGTGTGTATTTATAATATATATATATATATATATATATATATATATATATATATATATATGTCCGTATGGATATAAATGTGTATGTAAATTATTATAGCTATGTGTATATATACGTTTTTATCTATATATACATATGTGTGTCAGTTAACCTATACATTTCCCGGGCATGGACACCTACACATGCGTATTGGTTTTATCCCTGCTTCAAAAGCATACTATTGCCTTAGTCATTCTGACACCGGCACTTCACTCCGGTGAACTTGTGCTCAGTATATTGCACATTATGTAGTGGACAGATGTTGCAGGTTTTCATGTTTGGGGTGCCACTGCTAGCTGGGTTCTGATAGTGTCATTCGACCTATTCCTCGTATGCGCAGCCTATTATTCCTGCTACTGTGTTTGTTTCTGTACACATTCATATTATTACTGTTGATTGGATGTGTGTATGTGTTACTGTGACTGTATGTCGTCAAATTGTTGTCTTCATGTAGTTGTGTCTTTCTGCTTTTCCCGGTTTGGGGTTGACACAGCAGAACTCTGTTCCGCTCATGGGTGGCGTATAGGTTTTACGTGCCGTGCTGCCAGACCTGATGCACAACGTCCGACAATGATACGCCCATTCACGCATGTCTCCACGCAAATGACACTCTATATGGGAATCGCAACTACGTACTAGCTAGGGTTACCACCTGTCCCACTTTGTGAGGTACAGTCCCGCTTTGGGCAGTTGTGTCGTGTGAAACATTGACAAAATGGCAGGTGTCCTGAGATTATTGTACAAAAATATTTCCTACGTTTTCTTTCCTAGTTTCATAAAACAGTTATTTTTTCTCTGAAACACCTACATGTTATATGAAATAGCATAAGCAACTCAAATGCTACACGAATAAGCTTTTATTTTGTCAGATAGGTGAAGTTCCATCATTTGTACTGGTCATGGGTATGTTTTGTCCTGCAAATCTGACATTTCTACAGAAAATGTCCCACTTTGAGCATTTGAATGGTGAAATGGTGGCAACCCTACTAGCTGACCTCCACGGGCCGCTCCATTGCACCCGGCGCAACATACCCTATCACTCCTGTGTCCATACTCGCATATCCATGGTTTCTCCTGCACACCCGTATTGAGTTTCCCAGCATAACAGACATTATTCACCTGATATCGCAGCCATGACACACCTTTACACATTGCCCTCTCATCAGTGTTGGGGCCCTACACACATTTTGTACCGCCTCGTGTATTCACAGGCTCACCATCCATTAATATTTGCACATACGTGCCTTTCCTGGTGTTATGCATTACGAACAATTTGCATGTTACAACTGTAGGTGGTCTCAACATGTCCTACATTCCATCTGTTTATAATGTTGACATAGCACTTCAAAGATGTCATGGCCACTGGTATAGCCCTGCCTCTGCTGCTTTATGTGACATACGCTGCGAGCACTTCATAATTACTAACTTGCTCTGGATTCCCTTCACAACCCTTAGGTTTGCTTTCGTCTTTCAGCGTTCCTAACATATCTCTCTCTCTCTCTCTCTATATATATATATATGGGTCTACTTCTATTCACCAACTCCCATTTCGTCGAACTCCCATTTGACCGAAACTTCATTACATCGACAAGCATTTTAGGTGGGGGGCTTCACCCCCCACACCCCCCAATGTGGGGGGCTGTGCTCCCCACACCCCCCCTACTATATATATCAACTCCAGGGTCGCACAACATTGGGGAAGGGAGCAAATGCATGTCGATGTAATGAAGTTTCGGTCAAATGGGAGTTAAATGGGAGTTGGTGAATAGAAGTAGAATATATATTTATATATATATATATATATATCTA
Organism: Protopterus annectens; assembly: GCF_019279795.1. NCBI lineage: Eukaryota > Metazoa > Chordata > Ceratodontiformes > Protopteridae > Protopterus > Protopterus annectens. The sequence goes on from NC_056725.1 coordinate 1,242,006,268, forward strand.
TATATATATATATATATATATATATATATATTTATATGTATATATATATATATATATATATATATTTATATGTGTATATATATATATATATATATATATATATATATATATATACATATACATATATGTGTGTGTGTGTGTATATATAGATAGATATGTAGCTATATAATTGCATATTTCTGTTATGTCTTTGGATATTTCTCTATACATACATCTATATAAGTATATATATATATGACAGTTACAGCTGTAGAAGACAACATACATTTGCTATGCTAATAGCTGCGTACACACACGCAGGCCCACTTGTATCTATGTATTCTGACTTACATATGTTTACAGGCACGTCCTTAGGATTACATGTGCCTTATTCCTTATGACAGTACCACTTTGATGGAATCCGGTTAACGGACCCATGCGAACGTGGTCACCTTTACATGTATAACTGTTGGCTTTACAGCACAGAGGCATTCATTACACAATTAATATGTGCTATAGTCGTACTTGCACCGGGAATGCCTTTACGTTGGGCGGATGTTGTAACCGCTACACTATTGGTGTTCAGGCTCATTTATATGTATACCCATGGTTCATAGCTACTCTGACATACGCCTCACCGCTTCCCTTACACAGCAGGCATCCACTCACCTGCTGGGAAAACCGCAGTACTACAATTTGGACATTCCCTGATTCCTACTGCTCTGGATCCGTGCTGCGAGTCTACTCACTCCAAGGATATTCATAACCCCTACGCTTATAGTCCTCGCACATACGCATGTTGGATTGTCAGGGTTTTCATGTGCTGGTCCGGGTTTAGGTTCGGGTGACTGGAGACTAGCACTGCCCTGGCGTTGTTCAAAGATCAGACATAGCACATGGCCAGAGTTAGTCCAGAGTTTCACAGTCTACCTGTGTTTACAGACACAGGTGTTTGGGCACCACTGACCACATTATTGGGTCAGCACTACATAATTTAGGGTGGGGAGTGGTTCCACTACATAATGCAGGTTGGGGGGGTGGTTTCCCTTCCCATTTGACTATTTCATTCATTTATACATACAATAAATATTATTCTGGACATCTGTTATAAATTCACTATAGGTATGCAATAGTCTAGTCAACAGCTGGGACAGTTGGTTGGTGTACTTCTGTGTATGGACCTCTCTAATACTCGGACTCGTGTCTACAGGGACAAGGATATGACAACTAAGGGACAATCATGGACACTTCTACCATATTAGTACTATTAACTTGGAACCTGTTGACATATTCATAATACTACTAATTGTCTGCAGTTAAATGCATCTGTACTCTTCATTGTTGTGAGTAGTCATTCTCATTCAACACCTTTCCCCCAAAGGGCACTGGCTTTGTGAGTTTAAGGGTCTGGCCAGTTATTGTGCGAATGCCCTGACCATTGGTATTGTTGACATTGTCATATGTACGGGTTGTGCTGTATTCCGGGACTAGGGTTGGCACCTTTTCACATGGCCAAGATGGGACATTTTCGGAACACACCTGGTTTTACATGCCGACACATACCCACGGTCAGTACAACGGATAGAACTTTACTTATTTGCCAACATAAAACCCTATCATTGTAGCGGTTTATTTGCTTATTCTGATTTTTGTAACATTTAGGTATTGTAGATACTGCAATAATTCTTTTCTGCTACTTTTACATAACATATGGGACATAATTATGTCCTACAATCCCAGGACATTTGCCATTTGAAATGTCTTTTGTCAGGACACAACTGTCCAACGATGTACTATCCCTCGCAAAGCAGGACAGACGACAACCCTACTGCGGACACCAGATTATTTGGGCCAACACATAGCCACGGTCAGTGCAGGTTTAAAACATTCATTTGTTTCCTAGCTGTAAGCCTTCTACCTTTGGCACTTTTGTTGTTTGCCTGTTTCTTGTATGACTTACGTTTATTCTATCCTGATGTGACCACTTTAGGCAACTGTTACATGCAGTATGGTGCATAGTTATTCCCTACGGTCACATGACATTTGGCATTGTACCATTGTTGGTCAGGTCACACCTACACACACATTACTTGCGCCTCACACAGTGGATCAGGGGTATCCTGTTTACGTCAGTACCTTCATCACCCTTATACCATGTGCCACTATGCGAATGCGTGCAATATATTCTCAAGCTTTTTTGTGTTGGGACACGTGCATCACGGGCAGGTGTTTGATCCTGGATGGTAGGTTATGCATGACCACATAGGACTGGACAGTGTCGTGCACCTCTAATGGACATTCCAACTTGTGTCCAGATATCTACTGGACTTCGTGTCTTCCATTCTAATGTTTACACAGGTTTACATATCCCATGAGGGATATCCAAACATTGGACCGATCCACAAGGAAATAACGAACATCTTTTTGGCTATATGAAAATGTGCTGGGGGTTTTACATGCCAGGGATACATAGTGTGCAATCCTGCAACTGCCTAGGGTGACACTACCTACCACATATGCGTAGTGGTCACTATGTGTAGCTGTGGCTGCACCATACCAGTAGGCCAAGTATGGCTGGATTTGGTGGGCATTCAGGTACGGGAGCAGGTTGTGTGATGTGGAGGGGATGCTGGGTAGTCCATTATGCATCCAGGTGTGTTGCATTTGTTATGGCCAGTTCCATCAGGACCAATCTGTGGGTATGTGCCAGTGACATGTCTATCGATTTGTATCGCACATTTCAATATTCATATGTTTGTGGGATTGTGTTCTACAGTATGGCCTGTCTGGTTGTATTGCAGCTGTTTATACATCTGTTTGTGTTTCTTTCAGCTTCACCCGCTGCTCCCTCATACACCTCCAGTTCACCTATTCTGCATACGACACAGTATCGCCTTGGAGGATTGTACCATTACCCATCTCCCCACACACTCACATTCCTCACACCCCATAAATCACTGCTTTGGTTGTTGGCCCATGACATGGCCAGAGTAACACATTGAATTCCCTACATATGTCAGGTACCTTTATGGTTGTGTGGACTACCCTGCCATGTTTGCTTTCCACATGCTATGCCTCACGCACATAGGTAGATGCCCATACTTAACTTTCATGACATGGTTGGTATGCCTGGGTACTACCCGTTCAACTGTGACACATCCTGACAAGTTCGGCTTGTACCTCTGATTTCCGGATTTTGGCAGCCTGTTCTACTCATTGGTAGGATGCCACCTTTTCCTATGTCCAGGATGGGATATATTCTGTACACATATCCGACTGTACTAGACAACACGTCCCCACTGTCGATGGTACGTATAATACTGTTCCTTTCAGCCTCATGTTTCCTTATTGTTGTAGCTGTTTATATGCTCCTTCTGTTTCGTTTACATGCTTATTCTATTTCCTATCACATTTGGTATGTGAACTATGGACATACCTTTTGTATGTGACTATTACATGCCTTGTGGAATATGATTCGGACATAGGGTCACTAGATATCTACATTTATCGTGTATTTAGTTATGGACACATCTGCCCAGCTGTGTACTCTCCCTCACATTATGGATCAGCTGGTGACCCTCACCATTGGGCTGGACGTACCTACTGGTGGCTTGCTAACATATGATGTGTTTCACTTCCACTTGGTATAGCTATCTAAACGGCGTTGGACTACGGCCACACGGTCTTCCATGTCATTTGTTCGTGGAATAGGGACCCGTTATTCCCTGCCGTGCATTTGTGTTTGCTTCTTCACTTTGTGTTCGCAGGAACTTTCTTGCATGCTTTGCATACGTTTCAGTATCCAGGGACACTGACAGATGTGATTGCTATCTTGCAACTTGTTATATGCAAGCATTTTAGGTTGCACGTCGGCAGCTGCCATTTCCACACCTCCATGCGGCACTTCGACATGCCCTATGCACTCACGCTCCTTTCCTGTGCACATGGCTGTGGCGGCAGCACGCCTTCATTAATATGCATTTGGCGCTACTGCACCATCTTCACACTGCACTGTCGGCGCAAGCCTACCGCTGTCCTTGCGCCGAGCTTCATGAATCCCGGGGAAGGTCTATATCACAACGTCGAACTAACATAAGTTTGAACATTGTAATATCGAACCCAAAAGTCTGAAACCCAATAATAACGAAAACACAGAACAGTGATTTTTTGCCCAGGGAAAAAAAATCGCTGTTCCGTGACAAAAAAAAAAAATAAACCTTAAATTTAAACTAAAGTGGGGGACTTCACCCCACACCCCCCCAACATGGAGGGCTGTGCCCCACACCCCCCCATTTAAATATACCAACTCCGAGATCGCACCACAGTGGAGGAAATAGCAAAGCCCTAAAAACGGCCCACTGATTTTTTTCCGTGGGGAAAAATTGATGTGCCGTGGCTTCGCTATTTTTGGATTTTTGGACGTTTGGGTTCGATATTACAACGTTCAAACTTATACAAGTTCGACGTTGTAATATTGACCCTTTAAAATAGAGAATATAGGAGCACAAGTGGGTCATAATGAACCACTTGAATAAAATTTTATCTTTGTATTCTTAAGGTTTATAACTCTGGCTCCGAACAGACTAAAACAGTGCATTTAAATCATAATATTGCCTGTGAAGGGATATGTCTGTTTATCACTTTTTGTTCTGTATAGAAGCATGTTTCATATATGTGTTTCATATTAATTTACTATAGAACTAAACAATGAGCAAAGTATCACTCATGCAAACATTATTGTTGTACAAATACACAACTAAACAATATGCTCAGGTGTCATATTTAACATATTATACAATGACTCCCTATTAATATTTGAAAATATGCATGCTGATTGGCCCAGCCAAACCAGCGTGCCTATTGTAAATCCCACAATATACCAACGGAAAAAGGTCCAGTTGCCCAAACTTTTTTCCGTTGGTATAAAGTGCCCCAAAACCTTTTTTTTTTTTACAATAAAAAAAAAGAAGAAAATGGAGCAACGGATACTTTCTTTTCTCCGTTGCTTCCATTTCAAAGCACTGATGTACTGGGTATGCATGGGAATGCAAGTCCTGTAGCATGCGCAATACATCAAAATGAAGAAGCAGTATACCACAACTGGCGGAGGAACAGTAATCTGCCATTGTACAAAGACATTATTTAAGAAAAGTAAGTATTTTTTTTCTTAAATAATGTCATTGTATCATAGCAATAACCGACTCTGTGGTTGTGGTATATTGAAATTTACCCATGGTTGCCTTTGTTTAATCACTCGGGCTTCACTCTCATGATTAAACCACACCAACCGTGGGTAAATCTTCAATATACCACACCGCGTCATCGGTTATTGCTTAAATATATCATAGCTGGCTGATATCATTGTTTGTGTACATTACATAAAGTCACATATTTTATGGCAACTGCCATTTTGTTTAAAATATTTTAAGATTTTTGAAAATTATTACAAAAATGACAAGAATTGAAATGTAATATAATATATAAATAACTTAAATCATATTTTAAAGAAAGAATTAAAATATAACTATTTACAATATCTACAGTAAGCCTGAGACAAAATGATTGAACAATAAAACAAAACAAATATAAAAAAATTTATTAACAATCTTAGATGAATTAAATAGATGAAGAAAATGATTCAATAAGGGCCAAAACCTTCAACCACAGATTATTCTTTAATGTGTTAGGATAAATTCTTCTTTCTGTTACTACAGTTTCTTTAGTTGCTGTGTCCTTTAAAATAATAAGAAAGTCTTTAAATTTTGATTCTGAAGAAATTTTCCAGTTTCTTGTGATGTATTTTCTGGCCACAGCGAGTATAGTCCAAGTTAAATAAGAAAACTCATTCTGAGATGCAGGAGTCTTGCTATATTTTGTTTGTGTGTCTTTCGGCTTTTCCCGGTTAGGGGTCGCCACAGCGGAACTCCGGTCCGCTAATGATTGGTAGTTGATTTTTACATGCCGAGTTACCAGCCCTGACGCACAACCTTCAACGAAGGTACAGCCATTCATGCATGTCTCCATGCAGAAGACGCTCTAGCTGAGAATCAAACCGGACAGCGTCTTACTGTGAGGCGACAACGCTACCTCAATATGTATTTCAAACTACTTGAAATTTGTACTCTTGAATGCAACTAAGAAATCTATCAGTGAACTCATTCAACTCATAAAAAATGACATTTATTTTGCTTTTTTTTTTTTTAGTCTGGAGTTGTTCTATTTTGAGCTAGTGAGCTGTTCTGATGTGGAAGGTACAGTTGTGTAAGCTGAACTTACTATAACAGTAGATGCTCAGATGATCACTGCTGCAGTAGCCTTAACTGTATGGGTTATATCCTGCCAAGGAAATAACAGCCAGCTAGCTTCCAAAGAGTCAGGGCACATTCCTTGTGCCCAAACTGTCAATCAGCTCAAGCTGAGCTGATTAAAAGACAAGTTTGTGTGCAAAGCCCTTCAGAGCTTATCTGGCAGCAGAAAGAGGAAGGCTGAGCCCTGAAAGGGTAATGCTAAGAATAACAAAAAAATAAATGTTCACACCCTGGCATAAAGACGCACTAAAAACAAGGGGATGGAGTGAGGGAGTGGCTACTGCAGCAGTGATCATTTGAACATCTACTGTTATGGTACGTTCAACTTACATACCTGTACTATGGCCTTCATACTGATCACTGCTGCAGTAGCCTTAGCTATATGGATAGATTACCATATCTACCTATATTTGGGAGGTGGAAGGAGAAGGGTCCAGAAGCCCCTGGAGAATGGTCCTAGCAAAGCATTTGCTAAACCTAGAAAAGGAATTCAGCTTATAGTGCTTTGTAAAAGTATATACAGAGGACCAAATAGCAGCTTCTAGAATAGTTCTAGAATCTAACCCTTTCCAAAAAGCCATAGAAGAAGCCAAGGTCCTTGTAGAGTGGGCCATGATCTTGTTTGGAATAGATTTGTCATGGTGAGTGTAACAAAAGGTAATAGCCTTAGACAACCATTAGGAAATAGTCTGCTTTGACACCAGTTGTCCCTTCTTATCTTCACAAGAAAAGAACAATTGATCCAATTATCTGAAATATTTAGTTCTGTCAATATAGTACCTGAATTGTCTGTGGACATCCAAGGTACTGAATATCCTTTCTCCCTCATTTTCAGGTTCAGGAAAGAAAACAAGAAGATGGATAGTTTGGCTTAAAGTAAGCTTGGATACCATTTTAGACATAAAAGAAGGACTAGTTCTCAAACCCTGTCTTTGTAGAAAAATGAGGTAGGTTTGACGCCCCAGAAGAGCTTGCAACTCAGATACCCTTCTTGCAGAGGGCAGAGCAATCAATAAAATTGTTTTCCATGTTAAGAACCTCAAGTCAATCAGTTTAGCTGGATCAAATGGAGCAAGTGTAACATAAAATTAAAATCCCAAGGAGGATTTTGACATGCAACTGCCTTGAAAGAGGAGGCCCCATGGGCAAACATGCTGAAATGGCCAATAAATGAACCTTGATAGAGGAAGAATAAAGGCCATAGGATAGTAACTCACACAACTATTGTAAAACAAGACAACAACTAGCCCTGAATGGGGCATGGTTATGTTGTTGGCACCAACTAGAACACCTTTTCCATTTGGTAATATATGATTTTCCAGTAGCAGGCTTTCTTGCCTCTATTAGCACCTGCTGCTTGTCCTCAGAAAACAGTTGCCTAAAATGAAAAACCCTGTTATCCAGGCAGTCAACTGAAGAAGATTGATGTTGGGGTGAATCAAACACCCCTGTTCTTGTCTGAGTAGATTCATTCTGTGAGGAAGCTTGTGGTAATTTCCACTGGCCATTTCCAAAAAAGGGAGAAACATGGTTGCCTGGGGCAGAAGGGAATCACTACAATGATTTTTGGGGATTCCTTCTGAATCTTCAGAAGTACCCTGGATATTAGTGGAAAGGGTAGGTGCAGTCCTGTCCAAAGAAAAGAAAAGGCATCTGTCTTCCAGTCCTTCTTGTATGGAGTCCTAGAACAGAATTTTTCCAGTTGATTGTTCAAAGAGGAGTCAAACAGGTCTACTTGTGGAACTCCCCACAGATGGATCAAATCTTGGAAGGCCCCCCAATCTACTTTCCATTTGTGAGGGTCTGTCCTGGTCCTGCTCAGTTTGTCTGCCACACAATTTTTCTGTGACGGAATGTAAGGATGCCTGTAGAGTGAGATTTTGCTGGTTCCTCCCTTGCTTGTTGATATACTACATCACTAGGGTATTGTCTGTAAGCACTTGAAGAGATCCTGGGGACAAAAGATAGTTCAGAGAATTGAGTACCTTGATCAGGGCAAGTATATCCTTGATATTTATGTGTTTGCATTTGTCCTTGGTGTCCCACACCCCGTGGACATTTATTTATTTATTATTTATTTAACATTTGTTGATCAGGAAAGTCTGACTATGACAGAGGCTATTTTCAGTGGAGGCCTGGGGAGAAACACTCTAGATGCATGTCTTTGGAATGTGGGAGGAAACTGGTGTACCTTGTGGAAACCCATGCGAATGCAGGGAGGACATGCAGACTCTGCACAGAAGGCACTACAGCCAAGAATTGAGCCAGAGAACCTCTTGCTGTGAGGTGACAATGTTAACCACTGCACCACTGCGTCACCCATCTTATGTCTCCAGAAAATTATCCCAAAGCAAAGTCTGAAGCATCTGTGGTGACTGACTACTTTGAAGCAGGGAGTGAGAGGGGGAGTCCTTGATTTAACAATTCTCTGTTATCTCCACCAAGTGATTTCTCTTCAGACAAAGACCAGAACTGGGATCTGAAAAGATAAAGGGTGTTGATGCAGGGACCAAAGAAATTTCAGATACTGCTGTATCTATATAATGGAGTCTGGTCAGGGGTATCATGAGAATAATAGGTGCTATGAGACCCCAAATCCTGAAGTATTCCCTTGCAGTCGCCAAAGTCCAAGTAGAGAACTTTAGAAATGGGTCTAAATAAAGATATATTTTTCCTGTGGAAGAAAAGCTCTTTGAACTGAGGTGTCTAGTTGACATCTCAGCAACACAATCTTGTGTGAGACAGTCATGAAAAACTTTTGTCTGTTCTCCTGGAATCCCAGCTTATGAAAGAGATCTCTCTCCCAAGTGTGAGATTCCTGACATTTTCAAAAAGATACTGCAAAGATAAGCAAGTCATCTAAATATGGAACAAATGTGGATACTCTATAGCCTGCAATGAGCTACAACTGGAGTTAGACACTTTGTGAATACTCTTGGAGCAGTGGATAGTCCAAAGGATAAGGCTGAGAACTGATAATGTGATCCAGACACACAAAACCTTAAGAAACACCTGAAGTCTTGATAAATAAGAACGTGATGATAAGCATTTTTTAAATTTAGTATTACCTGGAAACTTATAAGAAGAAGAAGAGGCAACAGGTTGTGAAGTGACATCATTTTGAATTTGGGCAGTATCACAAACAGGTTTAGGAAAGAAAGATCAATAACTGGTCTCCAAGCATTTTCTTTCTTTGGGACTAGGAATATCCTTGAATAAAACCCCTTCCTCACCTGGGAAGGAGAAACTGGTTCTTTCACTCCTTGGGAGAGAGTGTGATGAAGAAAAGGTGGAAACAAAACAGTCTGATCTGCAGGATGAGGAATGGCCCCCTGGAAAGGAGGAATTTCCTCCCAATGCCACCTGTAACCCCGATTAATTATTTTCAGAACCCATTTGTCTGAAGCAATCTGTTGCCAAAGAGAACAATGGAGATACAGAACTTTCTGGAAGAGGAAAAGGGCCAGGGTGGGAGAGGGTCACAAGAGACTTCTCTTTGGAACCTCCTTGACACTTGTCTTTTAATGTCTGGTTATCTGAATTCTGTTGACACTGTTTATTCTGTTTTTTGCTGAAACTGGATAAGGAAAAAGAAAATTCCTTGGACAATTTGGAAAAGGAAGGATGAAAAATCTTAGAGATTCTCTGGATTAGCTTGCCCCTTTCATTACATTTTTGATCACCTCTGCAGCAGAGGGGCCATATACTAAATCTTTATCCAAGGGAGAATTTAAAATCTCATTTTTATATTATCTGTGAGGGTCTGAAAATGCAGCCACGCAAACCTCCTTAAAACCACATCAGTGGTCATAGTCCTGGAAGAAGTATCAATAGAGTCATGCACACACTAAAAACAATGAGTAGTGACCTGTGCAATAGAAGAAACTAGATTATTTAAAGCAGATTTTTCTTCAAAAGAGGAAACTGTAGATTAAATATTATTCATACTTTCACAATATGTCAGAGTAAACTTCATTTTCTGAATACTCTTGGAGCAGTGGATACTCCAAATGATAAGGCAGAAAACTGATAATGTGATCCAGACACACAAAACCTTAAGAAACACCTGATGTCTGGATGAATAAGATGTGATGATAGGCACCTTTTAAATCCAGTATTACCCAGGAACTTAAAGGAAAAGAAGAGGCAACAGGTTGTGAAGTGACATCATTTTGAATTTGGGCTACATCACAAACAGGTTTAGGAAAGAAAGATAAATAACTGGTCTCCAAGCATTTTTTTTTCTTTGGGACTAGGAACATCCTTGAATAAAACCCCTTCCTCACCTGGGAAGGAGGAACTGGTTCTTTCACTCCTTGGGATGGTATGTGATGAAGAACAGGTGGAAACAAAACAGTCTGATCTGCAGGGTGAGAATGGCCCCCTGGAAATTAAGTAATTCCTTCCACTGCCATCTGTAACCATGATGAATTATTTTTAGAACCCATTTGTCTGAAGCACTGTTTATTCTGTTTTTTGCCGAAATTGGGTAAGGAGAAAGAAAATCCCTTAGGAAAAGGAAGGATGAAAAATCTTAGAGATTCTCCGGATTAGTTTGCCCCTTTCATTACACTTTTTGATCACCTCTGCAGCAGAGGGGCCAAACACTACATTTCTACCCAAGGGAGAATTTAACATCTCATTTCTAACATTACCTGGGAGGTTCTGAAAATGCAGCCATGCAAACCTCCTTAAAACCACATCAGTGGTCGTAGCCCTGGAAGAAATATCAACAGAGTCATACACACACTGCAAACAATGAGTAGTGACCTGTGCAATGGAAGAAACTAAGTTATTTAAAGCAGATTTTTCTTCAAAAGGGAAAACTATAGATAAAACATTATTCATTTTTTCACAATATGTCAGAATAAACTTCAACATATAAGCCTGTCAATTTAAAATTCTGAAATTCAAAGTTGCAGAAGTATACACTTTTTCCCATACCTATCAGTAGTTTTCCCATCCTTATCAGAAACAGTAAGATTTTAATTAACTAAGTGCTTAGCAGCAGAGGATCAACTAAGACTATAGCTTCATTGTCAGGTTTGAGAATAGTGTATAAACATTTAAAAGACTGAGAACTTTATACATACTGTCTGCCTTTTTAGGGACCGCTGGATGATTATCAGGAAAATTGCAGGCAGTAAGACACATATCCTTTAAAGCAGACAGGATAGGAAGAATGGATGTGGGTTCTGGTAAATCTTTCTGTAACAATTCATAGTAATTTTTGAGGAAGTGAGAAACCTCAGTGTTCTCCCACTGAATACACTAGGACATTTTAGCAATAGTCTCAGAGAAAGAGAAACCCCTAAAGGGAAAATCGGAAACTGAGCTCTCCTCTGAGTCTGAATCAGAAATCTGAGGACAAAACCCTAACTCCATCTCTGCATCTTCTTGTTCAAATTCAGAATCTTGAATCTGTTCAGGAAAAGAAGCAACCCTCTTTCTTTTACAAGAAACTACTCTACAAGTAGGGTCAATAGCCTGAATCAAACCTGAGCCAGTCCCAGTAAACTATCCAAAGAAATTTGAGGAGGAATAGATACATGCTTGGTTTCTGTTTCTTTTTGACAAGGAAAATGGGGCCAATTGTGTTACTAATGGCAGTTGCTGCCTCCCCAGGGATGAGCATAACATTCTGACACAACAGGGAAACCTTCCCTTTTCCTTCTCCCAGGACATACAAGAGTGGTTCTTCCTTGCCCTATTAGGAGACATCAACAGTCACAGAGGACTTGGCTAACTGGTCTGTAGTGGCTGTAGGTGCTACAGCAGAGGTATCCAGGGTAAAAGTTAAGTGGTCTGAGGTACAACAAAAGACCACAGTAGAGTCACCCACCTGTGGCTGAAGCAAATTGCTGGCCTGCTGTTGTTGCGAAGCCTCCTTGTTTAACTTTTTCTTTTTGTGGCTGGAAGAAGGACCAACCTTGTGAATGAAAATCTGTTCCATGGTCAAGTCAAAAGTCATGCCTCTATCCCAGGGAAAACAAACAATAATGCTGGTAAAACTACCAGTCCATAAAAGTTACTTTTTTTCTGACAGAAAAAAACACAGTAAAGCACTTTCAAACACTCTGGCAGTCCCAAAATGTTAAAATAAACACAATTTCTCTGCAGAAAGAATGTTATCAGTGAGATAACATTACTTTTAAACTGCCAAAGACAATAAGTGCTCTGTTTAAAAGTATGTTACAGTCTTGAGACAATCCATTAAAACACAACACTCCTAGCTATAAAATAACTTTCCTGGAAAGGAATATAATAAAATATCAGTAAAAATATGAAAATGGAAGGTTTTACCCCCAAAGGGAACTTATCTGCCCAGCAAAGGAAAGCACAAGCTGTCTGTCGATTCTCAAGAGCCTCAGAGGAGCATAGCCTTTGGTGGCACTAAAGCAATAAAGGGCTTCATGCCCAAACTTATCTTTTAGTCAGCTCAGCTTGAGCTGCTTGACAATTTGGGCACACAGAAGGTGTGCTGAAGCTGAAGTTTTGGAAGCTGGCCAGCTGTTATATCCTTGGCAGGATATAACCCTTATAGCTATGGCTACTGCAGCAGTGATCAATATGAAGAACATCTAAATACATGTATACACCACTATTTTGCATCTGAAAGGTTAACAAGACTTAGTTTATTGTCAGTAAGAACAACATGCCACTATTCCAGAATATTACCAGGCTACTTTGATTTGCTAATATTAAGTAAATTACAATTGGGCTTCATTCCCATGGGTAAACCATGCTGATCATGCATAACTCTTTATAACCCATGGATGAGTGATAAATAATTAATATAATCTGGCTGTAAACTAAAATTTAACTTTTTTTTAAATTGTGTCTAGTATATTTATGGTTCTATTTTTGTAGTGGAGTGAAAGTTGTATTTGAATGGGATAGTTCTATAGTTTAATATTTTTTAGCTATCTGCCTGAGGTTTCTTTTCTTTGTTATTACTTTAATACTAATAATACCCATTTGTTAACCAGGTAGGCCCAATGGATATATAGCCCCTTTTCAGGGGAGATCTGGGAACAATTTCTGGTAAAGCAACTTACTTAAGGTCATAAAATGAAAACTGAGGAAATCAAACCCCATATTACAAGAACTACAGCAAATAGCCTTAACATTCTGTGACAACTTACAATTTTAATTTTAGAATTGTATTTTTTATTTTGTTAAATGTCATCTGCAGGGCTTTTTTAACTGTAGATACAGTGGCTTTTTTTGAGTGGTGAATATTTCTTGTTTGTGCAATGTGTGAAATTTCTTTTTATTTTTAAGTCTGAATAAGATCAGATCTGTTGACTGCTTAGACCGGTTAGAGTGGTTGGTGATGTGCACGCAGTGGTGCTAAGTACAAATATGTATATTCTCCGATCAGCATAGTCATTACATATTTTTATCTGTGTATATTATTAGGACAAATTATATACATATTACTTGGTATTCTGTTCAGCATGATCAGAATTTCATGTAAGTACAAGTACCAGAGTATTATTTCAGAAAATAGTTGACCTGTTTATGTTATCAAGACACATATTGAAAATAATGGACTTTATTAATACTCCACTAAATACAGGAACTTTAAAATGTTTATTTTTTTGTTCTGGAGAAAATATGTGTAGACAACATGGAGGGATTGATATGGAGTTGAATTTGGATAATTCTGACAAAATGTTATTGGGCTCACATAACCCACCTAGTTCAAACTGTGTTATTTTCATTAAGACCAGCTTAATTATCACAGGATACTGAAGTTTCTAATTTAAGTCAATTTAAAGGTTTTAAGTGTTATATGAGTGGCTGGGTTGATTTTTAAAGTTTTATTAAAGTTTGTTGTTTCATATAACTTTATTAAGTTATTTAAACTGTGAATTCAGTTAGTCTGTTATGCTTAATGAAATTCAATATAAGTGAAAGGGATGAAAGCACTTACGTTTACTGAAAAAACTGCTGATCACTTTTAATGCAGATCTTGAACCATATTTTTTGTTTGTATTTTATACATGTTGTACAAGAGTCATTCTTTGGACTAACATACATATATAGATGTATGTGTGTGTGCGTGTCTCAGATATCCTATCAAAATGACAGAATGCTGACACCAAATATATCAACACCATTTGGTCAATGGAGATAGGTGGTGGTCAACAGGTGTGAGAGATCAACAATCCCAAGGTAGGAGAATACTTTTTTTCCCCAGGGATTGTCCAGTCTCAAAGTTAGTATATATAAATAGCTGGGGTGTGGGGGCAGCCCCCCCCCTCACATGAGGGGGCAGGGGACTTGCTCCCCTACAAAAGCACTTGCCATTGATTTAGTCTGCTCTGGGGATAAGTCCCAGAGCATGCACAGAATTTGTCAATATTTGTAACTTCAACATTATCACTATGATCTACAGGGTGTTGATGCACTGTCTGTTCAATCAAGTGCCCGACTATAATACATATACATTTGTCATCATGCAGAAATCAAAAATAATTACATCCACTTCTGCACACACTTACTTTAATTAACCAAAGACATTTTTGAAAGTACAACAATTGAAAAAATATGACAAAAGCTCTCTTTTTTCCAATAGGTCAATTAAGAAAATAAAAATAAAAAAAGGAAAACCTAAGCAATAAGAACAGACATACCTTGTCTCAATATGGCTGCTGTTAGGTTAAAGTTTTTTTGTAAGGTAATGTATAGGACTGGGGATAGGGGTTTCACAGCCTTGTACTACCTTACTCAAATGTGCTAACCCTAATCCTGCCTCTAACTCCAACCCTACGCATTACCTTATGAAAACTCTTTCCCTAATAGTACTACTACTACTACTACACAAAACACACAGATGCACTTTCCATATAGTAGCGGGCACACACACACACACACACACACACACACACACACACACACACACACACACACACACACACACACACACACTGCTAAAACTATGCATTACCTACCCTTACTCTACCCCTAATCCACACGGGTCTATATCAGTTCACTTCAGCGAACCTGACTTCATTGACCCAAAACCACCGAACTTCACTTCCGTGAACGTTCACATCAAAAAAAGATTTCACCAGGGAAAGAAAGCACTTGGCTAACAACACAACAAAACACACACCACAGTATGTCAAACCCAGTCAAGTGGGGGGGTTTCAACCCCCTAACACCCCAACTATATATACCAACCCAAGATCGCACTACAGTGGGGAAAAGGCCAAAGTTGTGCTGTTGGCCAGCTGCTTCCTTTCCCAACTTAAATCTTTTGCTGATGTGAATGTTCAAGGAAGTGAAGTTCGGTGGTTTGGGGTTGATGAAGTCAGGTTCGCTGAACTGAATCTTCGACGAACTGATATAGACTCAATACACACACACACACACACACACACACACACACACACACACACACACACATATATATATATATATATATATATATAAAATATTAATGTAAAGAATCCATCACAGTTAGAATGGTATTTCATTAATTGCATTCAATGTTTTTATAAGTTGGACCTGTTGCTTTAAAGCAAGTTAGTTATCTGGATGTATTGCTAAGAGCAGGTTTCTTTAATGATTTGTTGGATGTGATATAAAATAAAGGCTGAGGAAAAGCAGACAGAGAGCATTTATCCTTCATAGAAAGGAACTGGTAGTGCAGAGCAGCAGCTCTGACAGTGAGAGATAGAGAGAGAATCGAGTATGGTAGAAAATCTGGAAAATGTTCCTACCATAGGAATCTGGAGAGAAAGAGATAGAGACTAATGGAGATATAAGATTGTAGGATAGATATTTGCTGCTCATTCAATTAAGCCATAAGTAATAGAAAAAAAAGAGAAAAATGTAATGTTAGAAGCCACAAATCCGCCGATGAAATGACCAAAATTCCTGTAAAAAATCCAAACTTCTTTATTGCTTCACAAACAACGTTAAGTGCTTTCACCCACTGAATGTGGGCTTCTTCAGAACAATAGGCTGATAAAAATTACCATTTAAATAGTGAATTAGGCGCCAAGAAATGACTGTGTAATCCACCCTTAAAGTGAAAACACTCCAAATGCTATTCCAAACTGAAAAACACATTTCATAAACCTAATAACAAAAACTTGTAAAATGATCATATTTATAAATATAAAACCTATTTACATAATGCATGTATCAAAAAGTTTTTTTTTAAAAAACTTTTTTTTATTTGTTTAAAATAAATATTCTCAAAAAAACATTTACCTAAAATAAAACCACCCATAAATAAATAAACTCTATGCACAAAAAATACTTGATATTGACTAGTGTGATACTACTCAAACAACCAAACAATTACAGCAAAATTATTGTTTTATAACTAAAATTGGTTTGATTGTTATATGATCATTCAAACCTGGTGGTGTTGAAGCACCCGTAAAGAGTTGCCACCATGCTTCCTTATATCCAAGAGTGGCCTTATAATTGCCCCCCCTTGGATTGAGTTTAATATTTTCTAAAATGGCAAACCTAAAGGTGTGCGTCTCTCCACACTTATCTATATGCCTGTACAAAGCAATGTTGGAATCTTTCCTTCTTATACTATATAGGTAATCATAGATGCGTTTTTCAAGGCATCTTTCTGTCTTATCTATATAGTATCCAGAACATGCAGTGCACTTTGCCAAATATATCACCAATTTAGATTTACAATTACCTTGTCTAAACCTAATAACGGTATTATTAACATTATACAATATAAGAGTTTCATCTTCCATTATGACATGGCATTGTTTGCAAGCCCCACACTTAGTGGTGTGTTTATTGTTGTTAATAATGTTCAAATCCCTTCTTACACTACCTTGTTCTAAATGCTTCTTTAACTTATGACCCATTTTATACACAAATGTTGGCTTTATACCCACAGTATATATTATATTTTAGTCCACCGATAGCATATTCCAATTGTTGATTAATATTATCTTAATTTTGTGTACCTGAGGACCATATTCAAGAATATATGCACACTGATAGTTGTCTGTCATAATCTCTACTCGTTTTTCCTTATTAGGGAAAATAGTCCCCCTCTGATGCACACCTAATAGGGGCGGATATTTAGAGCCCCAGCCCCCATTCCTGAATAACATATTGTCTTACATTAGACATCATTTCCCTGCTGTACCCCCTCTCCTTAAATAAATCAGTAATGAAATCTAATTCCTCAATCATATCTGCATACCTGGATGTCATGCGGGCTGCTCTAATGCATTGCCCCTTGAAAATATTATACATCTGTTTTCTAGGATGATTACTAGTGTATTCCAAATAATTGTTGGAAAATGTGCTTTTTCTATATATACGAGATTTAAGTCCCTTTCCATCATTGGATATGAGTGTATCCAAGTAAGCAATCCCTTCACAGCTGATCGAATGTGTGAATCTAAGATATTCACTACTAGACTTCAAAAATGTAATAAAGGAGCCTAATTCGGCTGGACTACCATCCCATAGGATGTAGATCTCATCCAGAAATCTGGAGTAGTGTTTGACATGTTGGAAGAGGGTGCTGCATAAAACGACAGACTCTTCCCAATCCAACATGACCAGGTTGGCAAAAATGGGGGCACAAGCAGCCCCCATCACTACACCCCCTACTCTGTCGAAAATGTTCACCCTCAAAAAAGATGTAATTGTGATACAACACGATAGACATACACTCCATGATCAGACATATCTTATCCCATCCTACATTACTGTGTTTTCTAATACTGTTACAAAATGCCTCCAATCCATCCTTCTTTGGAATACATGAAAAGAGGTCAATGGCATTAGTGGTCACAAAAATATACCCTTCTTTCCATACTTCTGTGGGAAAATTACCCAAGAACTCCCAAGAGTCCTTTACCATATGTGGAATATTACCATAGATGTGTTTCAACCATGTATCAACAGCTACCCCTAAGGGGTAAGTTTTGGAATGACTACCAGAAATGATGGGTCGGAAAGGAGGATCATTTAAATTTTTATGTATCTTAGGAATACCTACCAAAGTGGCTAATTTAGGATATTCAACTTTTAAAAAATTATATACATCCACTGTAATCCTATTGTCAATTAGAAACTCTTCTATATATGAGTCTATACGCTGGTAGGCAATATTAATTTTGTTGATGGATACAATTTCATAATTACCCGACTGTTGAAGAATCTCATATATTTTGTTAGTGTACTCCAAAGCATCATAAATAACCACTCCCCCCCCCCCCTTGTCCGGCTTCATGACACGCATGTTAGAATTTTCCTTTAAATCATTTAATATTTTTATCTCATCATCACTTAGGTTACTAATAGTTTTACCAGTCCTTGCTTTGTTTTGAAGTTTGTATATTTCCTTTAAAAAAGCTGTTTCTCATATACCTCAACATACAGATGCCTGGGAGTATGTACTTTTTTTCTTCAACATAGATACGAATCCAGGTACAGAATTATTAACAATGTTAGGCCTATCCTTAAACATAATAGCTAAGTTAACCTTACTCAGAAAAAGCTTAATTTCACAAAGACAATCAACCAGCCGGAAGCAAAATGTGGGGATATGTTTCATACCTCTGGACAATAAATCAAAATGCACTGTATTCAGAATCAAACTAGAATAATTATAAAT
Organism: Protopterus annectens; assembly: GCF_019279795.1. Taxonomy (NCBI): domain Eukaryota; kingdom Metazoa; phylum Chordata; order Ceratodontiformes; family Protopteridae; genus Protopterus; species Protopterus annectens. The sequence continues at coordinate 1,242,025,183 of NC_056725.1, forward strand.
TTTAAAATTGTTGAAACAATGTGTAAACCCATCAACTGTAATCATATTCCCCTTAATGACCTCACCTCTATCATTATAATTCACCAATATCTGTCTTTCTTCCAGTATTGATCCTTGTGTTGTCTGTATTTAGGATGTTGGTTGTCCTGTCACTATCCCCCTCCCCTTTGCCATTGCGTTTGTTGTTGCTGTTTCTAGCCCCTCTGAAAATTTAATCTATCATTTTCATGGTATGTCTGTGCCTCACCATGATATGTGTTCTGCTCCTTGGACCCCCTTCATCTGAGAAAATCCCTTAGCTTTATGATAACCATTATGTTTCTTATTGTTCATGCGTATGCTTGATCATATTTATACTGTGTAACATCTCTATTAATCTTTTTACATTTTTTATCGTAACTTTTTTGTATCTTTTTTTCTGCAAGATAAAACTGTTTATCATATAACTTCTCCCATTGCTTGAACAATAAATCACTAGTAATCTTATGATTAAGTTCTTCAACTTCATGCATTGTCATAAAAAGTTTCTCATCATTGAGTTTAATCAATAATTTCATGTAATTGAACCCAAATTGATTAAATAACTGATTAAATTCACTCATATTCTTTTCTGTAAAACTTGCACCCATTAGTTGCTTGAAAAATCGCAATCCCATAGGTACTATTTCTAATGTTAAACACTTATTTAAATTCGCATTATCCAATTTCAAACCATTTATGGCATTCAACTTTTTTCCCAAAAGGCAAAACATTTTCATGAATGTCATTAGTCTTTCCCTGTTAAAATTTGTCAAAATCACAATTCATTTGTAAAAACATTTGTAAATGAGCTTCATTTAGTCCACTACTATTGACTGTTTTATAACTGTGTTCAGTATTAGCACATTGTTTAACAGTACCTTTATTGTGTTTGGTGGCGTCCCCCGTCACATTGGAATAAGTTCTTATCGGTTGAACTCTTTTAGGTTTAGTGCCAATCCATTTGGCCTCCTCCTCATAGTCATAAAAAGAAAAATCAAATGTAAATTCAGATTAATTCAATTTGCTGCTGTCTCGTGGCTCCGATTGAGCCCGTGTATTAGGAAGGTCGATCTCCAGACTTCCTCTAAACCCAGACCCCTGGCCATTAGGAATCTCCCGCGATTGCCATTTTAGAAAATATTAAACTCAATCCGAGGGGGGGGGGCAATTATAAGGCCACTCTTGGATATAAGGAAGTGTAGTGGCAACTCTTTATGGATGCTTCAACACCACCAGGTTTGAATGATCATATAACAATCAAACCAATTTTAGTTATAAAACAATAATTTTGCTGTAACTGGTTGTTTGAGTAGTATGTATCACACTAGTCAACATCAAGTATTTTTTTGTGTATAGAGTTTATTTATTTATGGGTGGTTTTATTTTAGGTAAAAGTTTTTTTTTGAGAATATTTATTTTAAACAAATAAAAAAAAGTTTTTTTAAAAAAAACTTTTTGATACATGCATTATGTAAATAGGTTTTACATTTATAAATATGATCATTTTACAAGTTTTTGTTATTAGGTTTATGAAATGTATTTTTCAGTTTGGAATGGCATTTGGAATGAGTGTTTTCACTTTAAGGGTGGATTACGCAGTCCTTTCTGGGCACTTAATTCACTATTTAAATGGTAATTTTTATCAGCCAATTGTTCTGAAGAAGCCCGCATTCAGTGAGTGAAAGCGCTTAACGTTGTGAAGCAATAAAGAAGTTTGGATTTTTTATAGGAATTTTGGTCATTTCATCGGCGGATTTGTGGCTTCAAACTTGAATTTTTCTCTTTTTTTTCTATTACATTGTTGCTTTTTCAACATTTTTCAAATTAAGCCATAAAACTTTGTTTTCTTATGGGAAGACTTGTTTTATTTGTACTTGAACATAATAGACTATGCTGTAGTCATAAAGACTGCTTGTCTTAATTGCATTAATCTTCCATAATGTGTGCATGCTTGTGTGTGTGTGTGTGTGTGTGTGTGTGTGTGTGTGCACCTATGTGTGTGTGTGTGTGTGTGCGCATGTGTGCGTGCGTGTGTGCGGGTGCGTGTGGGTGTGTGTGTGGTTATGTGTGCATGCGCGCGCGTGCGTGCGCGTGTGCGTGTGTGTGCGTGTGTGCGTGTGTGTGTATTCACAGTTTTGCATTATCTGTGGAACCTGACAGACTTAAGCTGTGCCCTGACAGCAGCCTGAAAAACTTTGGAATGGTTAGTCTTCAAGGCTAGAGGAAATGGTCATGGATAAACGAGAGTGAGTGATCAAAGCTGGCTTCTCCATTGTGTGGGAGACAAACAATCCAGTCCATTGCATCATTGCTATCTAGTGGAGGTAGGTGTTTTAGCATGTTGAAGTAGGTGAAAAGATATGCAAGACCACCAACCTGTGTGGTCATAGTTACTGCTGACAGATTTTTACTAAGAAGCATGTATTTTCCATGGGTAGTGGCAGTGTAAGATTTCTGTCAGAAAGTGCAGAGGATTAAAGCTTTGAGGTATTAATGAACTGCTACCTGTGCACAGAGAACATGGTTTGATTCCTTTCACCTTCATTTGCTTACTGTGTTACTTTGGACAAGTCACTTAACCAGTCAGTGTTCCTGAGTCTCTCCTGAAAGGGACATTTGTGACTAATGGACACATAAGTTTGCTGTATAGGACTAGATAAGGCTAAGGGAAAAAAATCATCTACTTCTATGGCTGTCTGTATGATGACTGCTCTCATGGGTGGTTCTCCTCCTCAAACCGTGACAAATAACATAATGTCTAGGTACCAGTGGAACAATGTCTTACCTCTTGGGGTATGGGGTGTAGCTGCTGATGTGCAGAATGCATGGATGACTATCTGATGGAAGGTATTCAATTATCAGAAAGCATGGTAGGAAGTATTCAGAAAATGATGATTATGGCAGCTAAGAAAAAAATAAAATCAGTGGAAAGAAAGCCTTTTTAGTTTGCCCTTAAAGTGGTTTTAGGACCACCAAAAATATCAAGCCTTTTCATGTAAGACTTAAAATAAGATATAGACACTTAGGTAATCAGAAGTGTGAATAGTTTTAACATCATTATTCCATTACATTTTCAAAGCTTACATTTCATATTCTCCATTCAGGAGATAAAATATGAGGAGAATATTTTGATTTACAGGAATCAGTCAAGTTATTAACCAAACATCCTAACTTAAACTACATATCAAGCAGGTTGTCACGCTTACTACGGTAAGCTAGCTAAATGGATGGGCAGACTCAAATACTCTCCCGCTGTATTATATGTTGACTTCTTGCTGCTGGAGGGAATTTTAGAACAGGGGTTACTGGCCAGGCTTACAGTTGTCTGTAGACTGAATGTGTAGTCATTTCCTATGAATCTATGAACTTGTCTCACAGGAGACAAAGATATGTACTCCCTTCCATACAAGAGCACAAGATGTTTTAAGACATAAAACACTTGAGCCCTCTGTTTTTACTATGGCTTTTAACAATGTGTATTAATATAAAGCAATACATGTACACAGTACGTGATTCAAAACACTAATATTATCAATTACTCTTTGAAAAATTAAACTAAACAATATGAATTTTTCATATTAAAAACAACTCTGAACCCAGATAGCTATATCAGTAGCGATACAAATATTCTCTCCATGCTTTCTTCTATGCTGGTTGGTGTGCAAGCACACATGAGGCCCACACAAAAGATAATCCATGACTGGTCTCAGCTATGAACCCAGGCACCTAACCCCATATTCTAGGTTCACTGTTAAACCCAGTGCTATCAATGACTCAAATGTAGCACAAACACACTCATGTATGGGTTAAACATAGATCCTGTGGTTTACTCATTTAAAATTGGTTTAAACTGGGATATATACATTCATATGATGAACGGAGTTATTTATATTTTGTTACCTAACTATGATGCTCACCTGTTAAGAATTTCAGAAGTCGCTCATGACATTCTGCCATTAAACTGATATTTCTCAGAGTTACATAACTGTAATATTCTCCTCTAATGAATTTCAGTGGATGGTCATGACATGCTGATGCCAGACAGAAATTTCTCAGATGTTCCACCAGCAGTGGTAACTATTTCTCCTTGATATTTTACTTGTATTGTGCAATATGCTTTAGCTGTTTTGCCTTGGGATCAGGGAAAATCTCCCCTGCAGTACTGCAGTTCATTGCATCCCTTAACTATGTACATAGCACTGATAGTTCTCCATGCCGTGCATAAGGCATGGCAGGTCTTGTTTTCTTAGAGTCTAAGAATTGTTTTTGTTTCTTCCATATGGTGCATGACAGTCTAAAATGTTTTTTTGCTATTTGTACACATATGAAGTGACACACTGCCTATGACTGGAAATGTACTTTGTGGTACAATATGTACATGGTTGAACAATATGTACATGGTTGAAGATCTCCCTCGCTAGCATGACTTAATTATATGCTATCATGTTTAATCAATAGACTTTAATGAGATGATGGATCACTGATTTTATTTTCTCAAACAGTGCTCTGTGTGACCACATGGTCTGAGTTTGTGAATACATTCCATTTAGGACTTTGTGTATGCCGCGGTGGTATGGCGGTAGTGTTGTTACCTCACAGCAAGAGGTTCTCCCGTTCGATTCTCGGCTGGGCTTGGGAGTGCCTTCTGTGTGGAGTCTGCATGTCCTCCCAGCGGTTGGGTAGTGTTCGAAAGACATGCATGCATAAATGGGTGTGCCTTCGTTGAAGGTTGGGCGTCGAGCTGGCACCTCGGCATTTTGTAAAAATCTACTGCCAATCATTAGCGGACCGGAGTTCCGCTGTGGCGACCCCTTACTGGGAAAGGCCGAAAGACAAACAACAACAACAATTAAATGAAACTGGGACACTATTTTAGTGGTACCATATGGCCAGATTACTGGTTTGTTTACAAAAGTGCACACAAGAAGAGGTAGTCTGTCTCTATTAATGTAACCCAGCACTCAGACTGTAATCTTGTCAATGGTCAGATGGAAATGCAACTACTTATGTTCTCTAGGTCCCAGACTTCATATTTTGGGATAGTTATATATCATGGCAACACTGGCTTGGTTCCAGTATTTTAATTTAGGGATCCTTAATGGGAACGGGGGAGTCTGTTGCCGAAATAACTATTTGTAATAACTAGATCGTAACCCTATACTTTATTTCTATATTTAAAGAGTGAAGCCAGTAACTTAAGGCTCTATGCCTTTCCTGTATTAAGTTGTATTTACCCACCATCAGACACCTTTTCCATAACTTTCCTTGACCTTATTACTTAAATGTAGGTTATGGCCAAGGATAATCCACTTGCACTTCTCCTTTTGGGATGTGATACATTTACCCTCATTTCATAGATACAAACTCACCATATTCTTTGTCTTTTATTCAGTTATTGCAGCCATCCCAGCCCTAAATTTTAAAGTGCAGTATGAATTTCTGTCGAACTATGTGCTGGAATCTCTGTTATCATCCTTATGACAGTGATCTCTACAGATTTTTTCACAAAGCTAGCAAATTCAGTTGCTCAAAATAAGGAGACTATGTGTTTCACTTTTTTCTTCCTAAACTTAAGTGGATGCTATTTGGCAGACAGCCCTAGGGGAAAAAATAAATGCTTACCCAGTACTTAACCTCCCTGAATCAAATCCATTCTACCAAACTCTCCTCTATAATTGAGGCCTTGAAAATTGTGCCCTATTGCTTAGTGATCTGTTATGTTTCTGTGTGCTTGCAACATGCCAAAATGTCTATTATTGTCCTTTATCCTTTTCATGCATTTCTTGGTGTGCATTCTTCCTCTGCTGGGCAATGCTCTAAGGCTAATTTGGTAGCCACAGACACAGCTGGCCTCTTAAGCTCTGGAAGGATAACTTTCTCATTGTAGGTCTGCTTTTCATTGTCACTGTTCTGGGTTGCCTCAGCAAATGTGTCCACACATTGTTATTGAAAGCATTCCTCAGTGGGGTCAACAAATCCTTGATCTGTAACTTACACCATTCTCACACATCACCATATAATTTAATATAGGTCTGGAATGTTCACACTAACTTCCCCTTCAATAACATTCCACCTGCACAAAGATATATGTACTTACTTATTCCCACCATAGTCTGTCTCCAGTCAAATTTTACCCATATAAAGATATATTTAAACTATTAGATGCTACCACACAGTTTTTTAAAACCTGAAAATATCTTGTCACTTAATCTTTATAACTCCTTTTAATAAACTCTTAAGCACCTCACAAATCAGCAACCCACGTCACTCTAGCCCTTCTCCTTCTGTACTTCAGTCTTATAGTCTTCCTCCAATACAAACACTACTCCTCTATAATCTATAGTCTTCCCCAATGTACTCTGCCTCCTGTCCTTACACCTCAGTCTCCTCTCCATACAAACACTCTTCCTTTAAGTAGTCTCATTCTCCTTTCACTTTTCTAGTTATATGGATATATCTAACACCTCCAGCCTCCCCCTTTACTTCTATACCTGCTTTACCAGTTCTATGAACAGAAACTGATCCATCTCAAGGCGCACTAGACATCTGCCTAGGGCCCTGCGCTAGTAGAGGGCCCTATTAGTGGTGCTGATTATTGCTTTGCAATATTAAAGTCCCCTGTGGATGCTATATGACTTATTGATGCATAGTAATGATCACAAAGTTCCTTGATTGTTCATCAATAACTAATGTAAAAATAAATCACACAAAATTCTGCTGTATTGACCCTGAATACTGTTTTTGTATGAGCAGCAAACTAGCTTTTGTGTAAAGGTTTTTCATGTTACCATGTCCGGTAGTGTAAATTCCTCTATTCCATGCTGCTTACCTGATAGCTGTTTCTTCCTGTGTCCTTTGAGCTGCAGAGACACCTGATGTCATTCTGCTACCTGGAAGATAAAGTGTGCTTCCCTTGTCTTCTTCTTTTTCTTTCGGCTGTTCCCATTAGGGGTCGCCACAGCAGATCATCTGTTTCCATTTCTTCCTGTCCTCTGCATCTTGCTCTGTCACACCAACCACCTGCATGTCCTCTCTTACCACATCCATAAACCTTATCTTAGGCCTTCCTCTTTTCCTCTTACCTGGCAGCTTTATCCTTAGCATCCTTTTCCCAATATACCCAGCATCCCTCCTCAGCACACGTCCAAACCAACGCAATCTCGCCTCTCTGGCTTTGTCTCCAAACTGTCCAACCTGGGCTGACCCTCTAATATACTTATTCCTAATCCTGTCTACCCTCGTCGCACCCAGTGCAAATCTTAACATCTTTAACTCTGCCACATCCAGCTCTGACTCCTGCCTTTTTGTCAATGCCACTGTCTCCAACCCGTATAACATAGCTGGTCTCACTATCCTCTTGCAGACCTTCCCTTTCACTCTTACTGGTACTCGTCTGTCACAAATCACTCCTGACACTCTTCCCCCTTTCCACCCTGCCTGTACTGTCTTCTTCACCTCTCTTCCACACTTGCCATTACTCTGAACTGTTGATCCCAAGTATTTAAACTCATCCACCTTAGCCAACTCTACGCACTGCATCCTCACCATTCCTCTATCCTCCCTCTCATTCACACACATATATTTTGTCTTAGTTCTGCTGACCTTCATTCCTCTCCTCTCTAGAGCATATCTCCACCTCTCCAGGGTCTCCTCAGCCTGTTCCCTACTCTCACTACATATCACAATGTCATCTGCAAACATCATAGTCCACGGGACTCCTGTCTGATCTCGTCTGTCAACCTGTCCATCACCACTGCAAATAAGAAAGGGCTCAGAGCTGATCCTTGATGTAATCCCACTTCCACCTTAAATGCATCTGTCACTCCCACTGCAGATCTCACCACTGTCACGCTACCCTTGTACATATCCTGTACCACTCTTACATACTTCCCTGCCACTCCCGACTTCCTCATACAATGCCACAACTCCTCTCTAGGCACCCTGTCATATGCTTTCTCTAAGTCCACAAACACACAATGCAACTCCTTCTGACCTTCTCTGTACTTCTCCATCAAAACTCTCAGAGCAAACATCGCATTTATAGTGCTCTTTCCTGGCATAAAACCATACTGCTGATCATTAATCATCACCTCCCTTCTTAACCTAGCTTCTACTACTCTTTCCCATAATTTCATGCTGTGACTGATCAATTTTATCCCTCTGTAGTTACTGCAGCTCTGCACATCACCCTTATTCTTAAAAACTGGTACAAAAATATTTCTCTCCACTCCTCAGGCATCCTCTCACTTTCCAAGATTTCATTAAATAATCTGGTTAAAAATTCCACTGCCATTTCTCATAAACATCTCCAAGCTTCCACAGGTATGTCATCTGGACCAACAGCCTTTCCATTCTTCATCTTCTTCATTGCTATCCTTACGTCCTCCTTGCTAATCCATTGCACTTCCTGATTCACTATCCTCACATCATCTAATCTTCTCTATCTCTCATTCTCTTCATTCATCAGCCCCTCAAAGTACTCTTTCCATCTGTTCAACACATTCTCCTCGCTTGTAAGTATGTTTCCCTCATTATCCTTTATCACCCTTAGCTGCTGCACATCTTTTCTAACTCGGTCCCTCTGTCTAGCCAATTGGTACAGGTCCTTTTCTCCCTCCTTAGTGTCCAACCTTTCATACAACTCTTCATATGCCTTATCCTTAGCCTTTGCCACCTCTCTCTTTGCCATGCACCTCCTCTCCTTATACACTTGTCTACTTTCTTCATCTCTCTGACAATCCCACTTCTTCTTTGCCAACCTCTTTCTCTGTATACTCTCCTGTACTTCCTCATTCCACCACCAGGTCTCTTGTCCTCCTTCCTCTGTCCAGATGTCACACCAAGCACCTTTCTAGCAGTCTCCCTCACTAGCTCTGCTGTAGTCACCCAGCTGTTCGGTAACTCTTCATTGCCATCTAGTGCCCACCTTAACTCTTCTCTGAAGTCCACCTCACAATCACCCTTTTTCAATTTCCACCATCCCTAGTAACAACTGAAAAAATCATTCAAACAACTTATTGCTTCCTACACTGTATTGCTTGTGACAAGGTGTTATGCTGCTGTTAATAGTTTTGATATTTTTTTCTCCTCCCCATCTGCATTTTAAGCTATCATTAGTAGAGTGGCAGTAGATAGATGGCAGGAAGATGACTCATGCGAGTTTGCCATCATGCTTGTGATAAGGGCTAGCCTCGGTTTATGGTCAATCACATCAATGGTACCTTGTCAGGTTTAATTTAACAAAGAAGGGAATAAGATGAAAGCTTGCAGCCCTGAAATGTGGGGAGAGAGAGATAGGAACCTATCTAGATTATAGTAGTAATGAAATGTACATTTTATATACACACATGAACTTAGCAACCTCTTCTGGCTGCCTGACTGTGTCTGTCCCTCATGTGCAGAGTGAGCTACAGTGTATCTCTCAATTGTCCTCGATTTTGCAGGATGTACCTGATTTTACCTTCTCCCTTTTAAAATTTTTGATTTTATGGTATATTACTGAGCATAACATTCACTCAATGATGCCAGTCATTAGACTTCCATACTCCCTAGTGATCATAAAATATCTGCTGAAACAAAAAATATTGTTCTACTATATTTTATAAGTGAATTAGAATAATACTTAAAATTTTTCCAAAATTTTGAGCCTTTGGCCCCCATTAATTATTTCTTTCTCCTGAATTCTTGAGTAAAGAAGTTGAGAAGTATGAGGTACTGTCCCTAGAATTTATGAGAGGAACAAAACAGCACTGAAACAGAGCTAGATGAAAGACTATGAAACTGTGCCTCACAGGCTTCACAGTTCTGATAGACAGTTTCTTACTAGCATTCTAAATATGTCATGGTATCTATAAAGCTATCACTCATCAATATCTACAGGTTGAGTGTACCTACTTTTCTAGAGCCTTTGCCTCTATGTTCAATATCTACAGCTTGAGATAAAACTGAACTAGAAAAAATAACTTTCTAAAGACCAGAAATGTATTTCTTTTCTTACTGCTCTGTTGAATTATTTTTGAACTGAGCTTAAAACCAAGTTGTTCATATCATTAACTTGGTTGTTCTTCAGGATGCATGTAAGATAGTTGAACTGCAGGTGGACGGAAGTCCAATATGTTATGCCATAGATAACATATATGTATGTCTTATGATTTAGTTTGATAAAGTTTCTTATAAGTAGTGAATATTTGCTGCTTAGTAATCTGAAGGTATGTGCATTTGTTTGTCTTTTTTATAGCTCCAGGAACTTAAAATAGTTCTTAAAGAGACATCTCATATCTGAGACAGATTGCTATAAAATCATGTAGGTAGTTAGGCGTGGAATCTGTTTTAGGTATGTGTTTTGGTTGTCTTCTGGCAGTTGCTCCTGCTAGAACAAAAAATGCATATTCTGTTACTCTTTTTTTGTAAAATTAGTGGTTGGTCTTGTATATTGATAAACAAAAAGAAATAAAAGGAGAAAATGACTTAGTAGTATGATGCCTACACGGAGTTTAAATGTTTGCGTGGTGATGTGCGGTGAGCAGCAGCGTTCATTACATATTTATGCCACTCACTGCATTTAAACATTAATAAGCATGGTTTCATGGCTGGCAACAGTGTTGCCAGCCAGTAAACCATTAAAACGACATGAATAGCAATCCTGTTTACATTAGAGCACAGGTGGTTAGTCTGTTTACATGGAATGCCACTATGATCACCAGGGCTTAAACTTTATAGTTATAGCTCTCAGTCTCTTAGTGGAAGAAATCTGGACAAAGCCCAACATAATGTGGGGGATACTGACCCAGAAATATAGACAGATTTGACATATTTGCTCTTTAGAAATGTGGTAGAATAACAAGGTTTGTGTTAAGTTATATTTTCTGAAGGATTTGAAGCCTGAAACTCAAATGTATGTATTATTTAGTGACATCAGTCCTGATATTATCCCAGTGATATGGCAGGAAACCACAAATTTTATAAGGACAGACCAAAAGATATAAGGCAAAATCTGGACATACTGTCAAAATCTGGACATTTGAGAAGTATAACATGTATATGGTCCAAGCACAGTACACCACAGTGTATACAGTGCAAGGTATTGTGAAATCCCATTCCTGGCGTTCTGTACCAATGTTGTGTAAATGATCTGTAAGGGTACATGGACTGCCTTGTAAAATAAACACTCAGGGAAAGTGTGTATATATTGACTAGGGACACGCAGATGAATTGTAGGAATGAACACGGGAAAGAGGACAGGTGAAACAACCTAATGTACAGCAGATGAGGGCATGTCAATGGAAGACAGTTGTAGCAGCAACACCAACTACATATCTATATGGTACAGTAGGGACTGCACAGTGAAAATGTGTATTATGTGACTGTTATACAAGGTGACATAATAATGGGGAAGATGTCAGTGTGAGATAAGCATCCTTACATGAACAATGCAGAGGACATCTATCAGAGATGTTATATACAATTGAGGTAGGGAGCATTTTGTGAAGCTGTGCAAACTGGTTTACCTGAATATGAGTGTAATCTTAACAGAGATCTCCAGCAAATGGGACACAGGTAAAGGCTCACAGACAACATTAAAAGAAGCATGCACAATCATGGACAGTATCAGAATAATACCACCAGCGATCCCATGTCTCTGACGTAACATATGTGATTTAGAGTGATTAGAGATGGTTCTGCACAAACATACTTGTGCAATAATTATGACATGTCTGCATAATTTTTTTTCTAATTCGAAGTCTTGAATTAAGTTATCTGTTGATTTGATTTTATTATTTAACATCAACTGGAACCAGTATATTAATCTCTTTTCTTTGAATAGTGATATTTTAATAGAGTCAGAAGATGAAACAATTCCTTGTGTATAAGCTATAGGGCATAAGAGAAAGACCCATTCTTTGTATATTGGAATGTTATATATATATAGTTTTGGAAATGAGTTAAAAGAGTTGAAATATAGCTAATTGAGTGTTTTGGTGTAGTATGTGTTGTAAAAAGGTCCTTTAATATCCATATAAAGGTTTTGTTTAAAAATTTATTTTATACAATTTAGGAGTAATAAATATGTCTGTGCAAATTGCTTCCCAGTAATTTTTCCACTTAGCTGAATATTTGGGATCCACTAGAAGTGTTATAGATTTGATTATAGAAGACATTAAGTATAACTCTAAGTCAGGGAAGGCAATACCACCATTTGTCCAACTATTTAAATGATATTTAATGCAATTCTCAGTTTGTTTAGAAACCATAAAATCTTAATAGCATTGCATTTAGTTTTTTAACTATTGGTTTTGGGAGAAGTAAAGAAATTGATTGAATAATATATAATATTTTGGGGAGAATGATAATTTTAATTATTGTTAATTTCTTCCATTGTAAAGAAGATTTTGTTCCATTTAGATATAAGAGGTTGAGTATTGTTAAATGAGTTATTATAGTTAATTCGTATTATATTTTTAACATATTTTGCTAATGTTATCCCTAAATATGTAAACTGGCCTGAATCAGGAATGAATTTAAGATATTCATTTCTAAGTTTATTTTTGTTAAGATAAATAGGAAGTATTTTTGCTTTTTATTGTTAAAATCAGGCCTGATTTTTTGTGCAAAATTTCCATGGAGTCAAATAGGGCAGACATAGATGATGTTTCCATTTAATGTAAAGAGAACATCATCTGCGCAAAGTTGAATTTTAGATGTGATCTCAGAATTTATATTGAAATTTTCTATATCTTTGTTCATTCTTATGGTATTAGCCCATGGTTCTATTATTAAAGTAAATAGCAAAGGGGAAAGAGGGCAACCTTTGGTTCCTTTTAATATTGGGATATTTTGAGATATATAAGTACCTATTTTGATATATGCCTGGGTGTCCCTGTATAAATACATTATTAAGTTTATAAAGTTATCAGAGAAATTTAAACATTTAAGTAATATAAACAGATAATCCCAATTCACTGAATCAAATGCTGAATTTATATCGAAACATATTAGAATTAGGTCCTTTTTTCTCCTGTTTGAGTAATCTATTAATGAAACTATTCTTTTAATATTATCATATGTATTCATATTTATTATGAAACCTGTCTGATCATCGTCAGTCAAGATTGGGAGAAGATTCTTCAATCTATCTGCATATATATTCATAAACATTTTGTAATCTACATTCAGTAGAGCGATGGGTCTATATGAGGAGCATTTTGTCGTATCTTTGTTTGGTTTTATTATAGGTGCTATAAATGTGTGCGTCCAAGATGGGTAGCATATAGCATCAGTGTGTGTTGTTAAAAAGACATTTTATAATAATGTAAGAGCTCTTTTGGGTATGATTTTATAAATTTCTGGTATAATTCTGTCATTCCCTGGGGCTTTATTTAATTTAAGTTTATTAATTTGTGTCTGAATGTCTGTGTAAGAAATATTCTTGTCTATTAATTCTGCTTGTTGTTTATTAAGATTTTTTTGTGTATTTAGTTATAAATTCTTTCATATATTTTGGATCCATAGAGACTACATTTTGATTGATTTTGTGGAAATGTTCCCTGAACTCTTTTGATACGTCTTTTTCATTATGTACCCTTCTCTTCTTCTTTGTAGAGTATATTTCTTTAATGTGATTATATTTACTGTGTCTAATAGTTTTATTTTTAAGTCTATTTAAATATTTAGGATTATTGGAAAAAGCAAGGAACTTGTGTTTTTCTAGGCATATCATAGTTTTGTGACTAAGGATTTCTAAATATTTGTTGTTTAGTGTGTTAATTTTCTCTTTGATGTCACTATTTATGTATTTACCATTTTGGTTAAGTTTAAGGTTATCTAACATATTCTGCATAAGATTTAGCTCTTTATCCCAGGATTTACTTTTGTTGTTATACCAATTGATTATTTTCCCATAAAGATATGCTTTAAGGGTGTCCCAGACATATATCACTGATGTATCAAATTTGGAATTTATTTCTATAAAATTATGTATTTCGTTTATTATAAATTCTTTAAAATCTTCTAATTTAGTAATGTATGCAGGTATTCTCCTAAACTGTACATTGAATGATGAATTAACATTCAGTTTACAAGTTATGGAATTATGGTCAGATAATGGGCAAGAGATTATTATAGATTTAATAATATCATTGGTTAATTGATTAGAAATAAGGATTCTATTTTAGAGTAGGAACCATGTCTATTAGAGAAGAATGAAAAGGGTAATGATTTTGGATCTACTTGATTGTTTATATCATTAAGGTGAAACAAATTGATAACGTCTTTTAAATGTTTGACCTGTGATGAAATCTTTCTTTTGTTTTTAATACTAGATTCATTTTCATTCAAGATATAATTAAAGTCTCCTGCCATTATAATATTTCCTTTTGTGAAAAGAATAATTTGATTCAGGTGTTGTTTGACAGTATCTATTCCTACATCTAGTATCCAGTAGATGTTAACCAAGATAAAGATTTTTGTTATTTATTTCTACTACAACCATGCAAAACATGCCTTTATCATCTTGAAAGGTGTTTATTATTTTAGGAAGAGGTAATGATTTGTTCCATAAAATGGCTACACTTCTTTTCTTTTGTGAGTGTTCAGAGCTTGATATAACCATAAACTTATTTGTATCTAGTTTGGACATCTCCTTTTTCAAAAGATGTGTTTCCTGAAGGAAGATTATATTAGATTTGTGTAAATCTAGATATCTAAATAGGTTTCCTTTTTTACATGGGTTATTTAAACCATTAATGTTAACAAATAAACCTCTTAGCAGAGACATGTTGATGTTATTCCTGTTAAATTTCCCTTTGTTATGCACTAGTATAAGTCTTTTATTTATGTGTGGGTTTACATCGAAAAAAATAAATGATTTATATCTTTTTAAAATTAAAGCCTTGTGTATAATACAAATAATGGATGTCTTGAAATGTTGTTTTTTACAACTAAAAATTATTTGCACAACCTTAAATACCAACCCCGCACCCAGCCTGGACTTATAAACTCCTAAGGTAAGTAGCATCAGCCACTCAACTTCACCACCCAGTCAATAGCAGCAGGGCCTCAACTCCACCCAGTATTTATATTTGGTGGTTACTTCTCAATTAACATTTGTTAACTAACTTTTAATTAAACTTATGTATTAATATCTGACTCATCAGCCTATATACTTATCTTAAAAAATAATAGTTAATGATTAATATGTGCACAGGATTTAAATGTATTAACATCATTAGTGTTATATTTATCAGATATAGTTATAGTTTATAGAATAGTTCATTAAATTACATTTTTTAATCATTTCCCATGTACATTTTTGGTTTAGTGTTAAAACCATGAAGAATCAGTATTCATTTTAACCTCTTAACTGATATTAGTAGCATAATTTCAAAGTAATATGCATTACTAACTCTGTTCATAAATAGTTCAGTATCAACAACTTTCTAGTATTAATCATTTATTAATAACAAATATATAAGTTGATA
Source organism: Protopterus annectens (assembly GCF_019279795.1). NCBI lineage: Eukaryota > Metazoa > Chordata > Ceratodontiformes > Protopteridae > Protopterus > Protopterus annectens. The sequence continues at coordinate 1,242,040,680 of NC_056725.1, forward strand.
GTGTGATACAATTCAACAAGATTAACGAACACCACAAATATGTAAACACATTGTTGTTTTAGCATTCTCTCATTGCATTCAATCTATTACTCAATATGCATTTTCCTACTTATTGTCCAGTGTCAGACAATTTAAATATTGATTTTTATTAAATCAATCAATAAATATGTTAGTTAGCCATATTATCTGACTGACAAAAAAATGATGGTTAGGTTTGACACTCTTATCATCGTCTTTAACACCATGGTATTTGCGTTTGTGCATAATGTTTATATAAATGCCCATTGGGTCTGATTGTTTTTATTACTGTCAGTAATTGTATTATTACTTACTATAGTCACATCTATCAAATGCAATCTATGTAGTTGAATAAGACTTGAAATACACCAATAATTAAAACCTCTATAACCATCAACTCTGTACTATTTTTTTTGTCTCAGCTGGTGCATCATCTCTTGACAGGAGATGTAAGATGTTCAGTATGAATGTCTAGCATGAACTAGGTATATTTTCCATTGAATTCTGTGTAAGATATTACAAATGAACTAATATAGTACAATATAAGCACTTTGCATCAAATAGAACTATTATTACATTCATTAGCTATATTGTCATATATAGCATATTATGTAAAGAAAACAACAAATATAACAGCTAGCTCACTTCAACAATATCACAAAATGATTCCATTCAAAGGATTAGAACCATATCACCAAAGACATTAACAATAACTAATGATTTAGTAAAATATCAAAAGAGATTTCAGCCTGTTTAAGATATATAGGTAAATCTGAACATCATGCCTAAACCACACATTAAGCATTTCATCATTTATGGCTATAAATCAATACGTAATCAGAGTTCTAATTAGTGTATGATATAAACCATAAAACTTCTCCCTTTCTATCATTGTTTAAAAGAAATGCATTTCATACATTAACAACTGTTTTACTATATACTTTAGCTTTTAGGTTTATAAATAAAAATCCTCTTATTTCACTCAAAAACAGAAGCAAAATGCTTTCAATTTAATATTTATATGATTTGGATTGTTTTACAAACTTTAAACTTGCTATTTTTATGTAAAGTTCTGTTTTTCTTCTATTTCTTCTTCTGTGGCCATTTTCCTTCCTGAATCTACATACCCAACATCCTCTTGTCATAATTACGTGATGCTGAAGGTCAAAGTTCACTTTGTTGCTACAAGCTTAACTCAGGGAATCAATGGAGTATACAGGATGATTTCTCAGCTCACAGCTGTGCTTCTCGCACCTGTGGGGACCCAAAATTGTCTCTTTATATTATTTAAATGGAAAAACAGTAAGTACAACAAACTTTTTGCAGATTTTAACTGCTTTTCTAAAGATATATGCATGAGCCATGTAATATGCTTCACAGACAGCCTTTACATTAATGGCAAGACTGAGAATACCCATTTTAAGCATATAATGTTAGCGCCACCAAAACCAATATATTAAACCCAAAAATGGTATCAATCTCATAAATAACTTCTTCTTAATGTCATTAACAGAAGCACTATTGTCAGAATAAATAAATAGACATATATTTGACAATTTTTTATACTTATATTAATACCAATATGTTTATTATTAGGTTATAGGAGGCTTATAATGATGTACAGTATTTAGTGATGAAGTCATTAAAAGAGAGAAGAAAAGGATATATTTAATATATAACAAAAATGACCTTCAGGTATGAGTTCATTTTCTTGGATATTCAACTCTGAGACATTATATATCCATACTGGCTAACTCCTTTGGTTTACATTAGAGAAGTGGTCATAATTACATTATACATATGAAAGGCAATTTATCTTTAAGTATAGCTGGTTAACTGTGCATGTCATTATTTGTTTTTCAGTCTCTTTCATTTGTTAACAGTTTTCCAAGATGTATCCAATGCCATTATTTTCAGAGAAAGACTTGCCCATTCCATTTAATCTATTTTGTCTAAAATCTTATGTTATTTGATGTATGCCAAGGCAGAGTCTAAGTCTTCATATACTTTAGGTCCTTCTGGTACAAATATCTTGAGTTTAGCAGGAAACTGGAGGTAAGTTTTAATTTGAGCTTTCTTTAATTATTTTACTAAAGGTAGAAATATTTTTCTTTTGGCTATGACCATTGAAGAATAGTCATTATCAAATCTGAGTACAGCTTCATTAACTTTAATAGCTGCTTTTGTCCATGCAGTTTTAAGTACCATCTCTTTATCATGAGCTGAAAAAAGTCTGAGAATTACTGATCTAGGTGTTTTTTATTTACATTTGAAGTGGATAGAAACCTATGGGCTCTTTATATGCTGAAAGATAAGGCTTCTGGCAAGTCTAGTATTTTAGGTAGCCAAGAAGATAAAAAGCTTACCATATTTGTGCCTTCAATGTTTTCAGGCAGTCCAACGATTCTCAAATTATTCCTTCAAGCCCTATTCTCTAGGTCATCAAGTTTATTTTGCGGTAAAGTATTTTCTTTAAGCAGAAATTCAATGTTGTTTTCTCCCTCCTGAATTCCGTTATCCATGTCATTTAATGATTCCTCTATTTAATTTATCTTAGCTTTTTGTTGTTGTAGATCTTCGTGTAATAAGTCCATTTGATTAGAGCATTTTTCTTTGAAGTTGTCAATTTTAGAGTCTATTTTGTCTATTTTGGTTGTCAAGTCCTGCATATTTGATATCAGTTTGCATCTCCTTTCTGAACAAAGTATCTTGATTGTTGCCCTTGGAGAAACTTATTCTGTAGCTTACTGATGAGATGAAATATTCCCAGAAGTGTTTTGACAGGAAAATTTGTCTAAATTAATTTTTTTTATATTATCCTAGCTTTAGGTATCCAAAAACTATTTACGTAAAAATAATTTTTCTAGGACAACTTAGAAATAATTTTTCCTGTCAAAGCAAGGTGGAGCTAAAGAAATCTTCTTCTATCTGGTGCTCATCTTGGCCACTCCCCCAGATATTACTAATTTAAATATAAAAAAAAGCTGAAGGTTGAAGGTTACTATTAATTCATAAAATAGCAATAACTCTATAAAAGATGGGAATACTGCCATATGCTATAATTATTAAAGGTTTACATATACACTTGAACTAGGTCTAGAATTTTAGGTAGTTGAACCAAGTAAAATGTATTCAGATTCTATGAAGTAATAACAGCATTATAGATTCTGAATACATATTAAAGACACAATCTATATTATGAAACATTTATAAATAAAGATGAGGGTATAGTTGACATACTGGTTTCATTTTTAAAAAGGAATGTAACAAACTATCCATGGAAAATATTAGAAATCTTCCAGAAATATTACAAATTTAGCAACAAATGGTCATATTAAAAATAAATAAAACTAAAGGAAAATAAAGCCTAAGAAACAGATTGAAGTGCTGAGATTAAAAAAAAACATTTCCAGAATGTTTTGTAGTTGTTTAAAGTCTTTATTAAGATACATGATAAAAATAATATTCCTTCTTGCAAATACATGTTGACAGTTCCTTCAGTGAAATACGATAATGATCTAACACTGGCGCTTTTGAAGATGGCTACACACTGATCAACAGCTTAATTTCAGCTCTCAGAGTATGAAAAAAGAAACTGATAGATAAGGGCCAGTAATTCTGCCTGTTTTAGTAAAAATTGGTTACTGGCTAGTAAATATACTGCCTGAATGCCAGCAAAGAAGAAACTTAGAGAGCTTGAAAGAAAATCATCTAGAAAAGGTGAAGAGAAAACACTGACTGGGAAGAATCCCTCAGTTGTTTAGCAAAAAGCAGTTCAAACTCCAGCTTTGGTACAAGAGATGATTTCCAGTAATTTAGTGGAAAAAATATGTCAAATGGACTCAGAACTGATTAAAATAAATGAAACATTGAAGGAGTATATTAACTCAAATAACAAAAGTCTGGAAATGGAAGATGCTTTAAAGAGCTATTTAGATGAACTGATACAACTGCAAAAATCAGAGGTTAAAATGAAGAAAAGGCTGGCTGAATATAAGACTGTTCAAAAAGAACTGTTTAAAAAATGGTAGAGTTAGAGGACAGAGAATACTGAGAAAACCTGAGATTTTCCGCTATACCAGAGAAATTGGAAGAAACAGACTATTAATTTTATGAAAGCACAAATAAGTAACTGGACTGGTATTCCACAGCAGGATTTGTTAATTGAAAGGGCACATCAGGTGTATGTTCCAACCTTGTCCATGCAAAAGCAACCAAGACCTGTATTAGTTTAGATGCAATCATACCAGCAGAAATAATTGATCCTGAAATAACTGCTCAGAAGGGCAAAATACTAAAAACTGGAGATAGCAGAATGTGTGTGGAAAATGATTATTCACTGTGCACCAGGCAGAAGTGAATATCAAGAGTCAAGTGTGAGATTCAAGTTTTTTTCTAGAGTGTCAAAGTCATGTCTTGATGCAGAACAGGCTAAGTAGGAAATATAACATTTTGTCCTACAAAAGGTGAGCCATCAACCAGAAGGCCTCTGCTTCTCATTATTCTAATAATAAAGCTCATAGAAAGACACTGCCAGTAAAACCTTTTCCAATATTCTAAAGGAAAATGCTTAAGAAAAGGAAAAGAAACACTGGAGTTGACTTGAAAAATCCGAAGTACCTTGGACTTGAACCAGAGCCTGAGATTGGTTGATGAAGATGAACAGAAAGAAGACCAGCAACACTGAAATTAATGAATAAATGTGAGAATATAAAGCCTCAGTCACATTTGTGAAATATGGCTTTTTTGTTGGATTGGATTTGTGGAGAGGATTTTTGTTGACTTTGTTAAACTTGTGGGGAAACTGATGACAGGCATGTGCCCCACTTTATGTCATTAATGTTTGGAAGAGCACTAAGAGGGAAAAAAGATAAAAAAGAGAAAGTAACTGTAAGTGACACAATTTTTGTTCTTAGTATTTGTATAAATCATTTCATGATATAAATTGTATGTTATATAGAAAAGCATTTTCATGCTGTGTGTGATGAAGATACTAAAGAAACTTTTTTCTTTTTTAGTTTTATAAGATGTAGGCATTACAATGTGAAAAGAGACAAAAGACTGGACAAAAGAACATTTGAGTTAATGGGCTGTAATCTTCAGCTATTAAGGTAGGGGATGAGGTGTAAAAATACACTGAATACAATATAACGTAATATATGTAGAGCTGAAATATTTTCTTTTGCTTTTTCATAAGTGAATGTCTGGATTAATGGCCTTAGTTTAATCTAATCACACGTTTTTTGTTTAAGTAAGTGTTTTTATTTTTTTATGAGAAACTACAATGTTATGAATAGTTTTCCTTTAGCAAATAAGCACTCAGTGTTAGTAGAGGAGAACATTCTGTTTTTATATTTTTATGGAAGCTGACTAAAAGTGAAGGCAATAATTTGAGAGGTCTGGACGTTGTTTATTGACAATAATGTAAAATTAAAAAATACAAGCACAAGCAGCTCAGTAAAAATAAAGTCAGAAATTCTTGGAAGTGAATAATGGATAGCAGCTTTTCTGGTAACTAAATACTTACATGCATTTACTAGAACAATGTAGAATTTAGTTTTACTTAAAGATAGCCAGCGCACTTTTTCTTAAGGCTAAAAGTTAATGTTTTCTGAAAGCATAATAAGCTGCTTTTCATGTCTGAGAATAGAATAAAGGTAAGACAGGAACAGGCAGCAATTAGTGTCAGTAGGAGCACAGGCCCTGAACCAACATTCCACCCCTCAGCTAGAGTAAAAAAAAAAAAAAAAAGCACATCACTGTAATAATTGATCACCTCCCCCTTCCATTAAAGTGAAAAAAAAAGGGGGGTGTTCCTTCTACTAGCACACCAACCTGGAGGCCAGATGAATGACACATCCCCTCTCATGCCCCAGCCATTCAGCTCCCATTTCTGTGCCCTGGCCCCAGTAGGGATTCAATAAACTCCAGGTAGGGTTTGTGTGAAGCTCAGCAGTGCTAATTGCATATGCATGCCATGTACTGTGTTTAAATATAAGCAAACTCAGTTTTGTGGCTAGCAACAGTGTTGCCAGCCAGGAAACAATGTAAAGCAACATGGACAGCAGCATACGTGTAAACCTGTTTACCTACAGGCAAACTAGGTCTGTGTGTTTGTGCAAAATACCACAATGATTACCAGGGTTATTAATAAAGCAATGTATAGAGTTCCAACACTTTACATGACAGTGTATGCAGTGCAAAGTTGTGTGGGAACCTGTTAAAGGCATACTGAACAAAAGCTGTGCAAATGATCAGTAAGAGTACATGGACTGCATTATAGGGGAAGTGTGTGTGTGTGTGTGTGTGTGTGTGTGTGTGTGTGTGTGTGTGTGTGTGTGTGTGTGTGTGTGTGTGTGTGTGTGTGTATTGAATAGGGACACACAGATAAACTGTAGGAATGAACACAGGGAAAAAGGACAGGTAAAACATGGTGATGTACAGCAGGACATGTCAGTGAAGACAGTTGTAGCATGAACACTAATCATATATCAACATGATATAGTATGGACTGTACAGTGAATGTACACAAAGAATGTACCATCACCCAGGATGATGCCACAATATAAACAAGAAATGATTGACATCAACAAATAACTAAGCTTCTGGTGCCAATCCAGGGGATCCAGTATCTCTCAACCTACAATGAGGTGGTTGACAGGCCATGCTGTATCATGTTTGATATACTTTGCCAGAGATGGTCTGCACCTGTGTCTTCTAGGCTGATGGATACTGGCAAAGGTGCTTGCCTCCCCCATAGTGTCTTTTTCAGACAATGTCAAAGCAACAAAATTTCAGATGTAAAAAAATACACTGTAGGCAAACTCAGGGTTCTGCTACTTAATGCTAGGAGTCTAAACATGAAGCTGCATTGGAGGAAATTGCCAACCTGCTAGCTGACACATTTGGCACAAACTTCACCTCTGGATCCACAGGACTATCCCAAAGCATACCTGACAACAGTTCCCTGCCATGTATTTCTAGGGATCAGGTCATATCTGCCCTGGCCAAGGCTAAAAACATGGTCTCAATGGTACCAGATAGCATCCCAGGTTGCTTACTAAGCAATCTAAAACAGGAGCTAGTGGACCCTCTTAGCATCCTTTTTAACTATAGCATGAAAACTGCCTTTGTTCCAGCAGAGTGGAAAACAGCAACAGTAATCCTGTTGCACAAAGCGAAGTCATCAACTGACCCTGGGAACTAGAGACCCATAAGTTTAACCAGTCTCATCTGCAAGGTCATGAAAAGAATCATCAGGGACATTATCATCTAGGACATAGGTGACCTTCAAACTCTTGCCACAAACTAATTTGGCTTTGATAAGGGTAGATTATGCTTATTAAACCTAGTAGACACCTTCAAGAAAGTCATCAAAGATGTTAATGAAGGTTAGACATTGCATATCACCTATCTTGACCTGGCCAAGGCTTTTGACATAATCCCCCACTCAGGTATCATTGAAAAACTCTCCCAGCTGGGGATCAACCCTTACATCACTAGACAGATAGCCAATTGGTACATCAACAGAACACATACTGTCAACGCTAGTGACTCAACCTCTAACACTAGAGCTGTCATCAGTGACATACCACAAGGATCTGTGCTGGGGCCTTTACTGTTCTGAATCTATTTTTTGGAAGTTCAAACTACAGTAGACAGACTTTCACTTAGGTCTCAGGTTTGCTGATGCTTGCAAATTGGGTGCAATCATTGAGTCCAATGTTCATGTTAACATATTACAGGAGGGGCTAACATAGACAATTGATTGATGCCAAAGCCACAGTCTGCAACTAAATTTAAAAAAGTGCCATTATTATAGCCTTTGGCAAAGTAGAATTCCCTGCTAATTACAATATCGACAACACCCACTCTTCTACACACTCCAACCCAGTGGAGGAGACCAGAAAAAACAGTAGATAGCAATTTGAAATGTGATCATCAAGTTTCCACAGTGGTAACAAAAGGCTTCTACATCATGCACTTCATAAGTAAGGACATTGCATCCAGGTCTGAGGATATTATAACACCACTGTACTCCACCCTCAGCAGAATGTTAATAAAGCACAAAGCTCCCTATTAAATGTACCTCACCAGACACCTGCAGCAGCTAGAGAGACCACATGGATTTCTCAACAAGAAAATGCAGGGCCTCCAAACCATGCCATGATGTAGACAGAAAGACTGAAATCATCTATATTACCTTATCAAAAAAACATCTTCATCAAACTCCTCTGCATCAGCAAATAAACAGTGAAGTCCCAAATCTCAGAACAGACACTTCAGCAAAATTTTCCCAGGGGAAAAAAATCGCTTGACCAACCAAAAACCAAAGAAACTTTGAAACCCTACAAAGTAGGGCCTTCACCCCGACACCCCCTGATGTGGGGGGCTGTGCCCCCACACCCCCCTAATGAGATATACCAACTCTGAGATTGCATTACAGTGGGGAAAAGGGCAAATTCCTGATGATGGCCAAGTGTTTTTTTTCCCCTGGGATAAAATTTGCTGAAGTGGCCCTTCAAAGATTTGGGAGTTTGCTGTTTATTTTTCAGTAAGGTAATATAGACCCAGACTGAAAACCCTGTCACTGTAGTCTGTATCATATTGGCTTCTGACAGGTGACTGGTGCCTGGCTTGCAGGGTAGTCTCTGACCTTGCCCTGATGTAAATGCTGCACATCTGCAAATCTAATTGCACAAGAGTCAGTCAATCTAAGGATCTTAACCTAGCCTGTGACATTTACAGAAAATGCTTAAGAGACAAATATATATATCTCCCAGAGACTGCCATTCCTCTGGAATAAACTTCCAGATCATGTGAAGCAGAGCTCCTCACTGACCCTATTCAAGTGCAACCTAGACAAATGGATGGGACACTACAAATTCACCCCAGGGGTGGCACCCATGTCTCTCATGAACAGGGGTTGCTGGTGTTGACCATAAACTCGCTCTGCAAATTATGGCCACCTAGTTAGGACAATTGTGACTATGTGGGATGAACATGAATACCACTAGCCTAGTAACCTCTATATGAACCTATGTCAAAAGTTTTCAAGGGGCATATTACTACAGCTATTACAGAAGGAATGTAATGTAATGGCAGTAATGGCCATCAGTTCTTTAGCTCACATCATAGATTGCAATATCCTCTTGTAGCCATAATGTACATCCACACCTCAATATAACATATGTCAATGATAGCAACATTGACATGTCAAGTGATCATAGGGTCATAGAGCACTATTAGGCTGATGGTCAACATCACATGAAATCCTAGACATTATTATAAAATGAAAGTAAAAATGCCTATATGTATATTATGGAAGATAGTAAGGCTATTGTCTGTATGTGTATATTTGTTGGATTGCATTACATTCTGCCACTGTGCATATGGGACATTTGTACCACACCATGACAAAATTAGCAATCACATGTAGTGGTCTGTGGATAGCTTGCACAGGCTCATGGAATGATTTTTGTTCATGATGTGTGTATGCATATTTGCCATGAGGACATCCTTCACTCCTAAGCAGGAAGGATGTCACATGGCCAGAGTACAAAGGAACATATGTGGGACTATGTGAGTGGTACCTCAAGTTGTAGCGAAATAAAGAACTATTCCAAAGATCACACAATGAACATAATGTACCAGCAACCAAAACACAGCAGTACACTGGAAGTGATATGAGCATTACACCTGTGAAGGAATAGAATATGAAAGGCATTCAATGTCACAATAGCAACACCACATATGTCTGACTGTAACACTGTCATGTTGCAATTTATGGATTATGACAGCATTATTGTAAGCTGAGGAGAACATGTTGTGAGCACTGTAGGGCATGAATGTGGAGTCACATCTCTGAGTAAAATTGTCTCATAATTGACAGTTTTATGTATAGACATGCAAGTAGATTGCTGTCAGATTAGAAGACCTATATGTGTAGTTAAGTAGATTGCAAATATAGTAGTTTATGTTACTGCCACAGCACACGTTTGTCTTGAATACTGTCAGAGTACATGTTACACAGGATGACATAATCATTGTATTCTACAACAAGATGTTTGGAGGAGTGTTGGACATAGCTGTGGACTAAAATATTGTTCAAAATCTACCTATTTACAGAGCTCAATATTTTACACAACAGCCAGAGCACAATTCTAGCTTTCAAAATCTCAGAGAATACTTTATAGCTGATGACATCAGCAGAGTTTGTTGAGAGGAATATGGTAATAGCAGTATTCCACCTGCTGGTGTAAAATGCTTTCTCTGTTGTCAAGCAAGTGCACGAACACAGACACACACACACAGACACACACACACACACACACACACACACACACACACACACACACACACACACACACACACACACACACACACACACACACACACACACCAGTTGATTGTAGGGAGAACAGAACTCCTACCTATCTAAGGTATACTGACTACAGACCTCTGTATTTAACACACGTGCCACACCACAGATCTGATTTAAAGAATGTCAGACAACACTTTATAAGTGATGACATCAACAGTGTTTAGTGAGAGGAAGTTAGTAATAGCAGTACCCCATATGCTGGTGTAAAATACTCTCTCTAATGCTCAGTAAGTGCACAAACACACACACACCAGTTGCTCACAGTGAGGTTAGAACCCCTAACTAAGTACATGGACTAAAGAACTCAGTATTTAACGGAAGCACCACAATACAAGTCTGACTTTTATAAGGCTGTAGGACAATTTATAGTGGATGAGATTAATCTTGGATGTTTGATAGAAGATGTTGCACCACATCACACTTATCACATAGTATCACTAAATCTACACCACCAAAATCCACACATAGAAACAAAAAAAATTTGTGGAGGCTCTCAATAATAATCTGACAAAGCAACAGAGACCTCCAAACAGAAACACAAGCAACTTCCACCCCCCCAGTACAACTCAAATGACACATAGCCCACAGACTCAGTGTGCCACTCAACCACAGTCAATAAGGCAAAACAACATATCAAACACACTAGTCATAGGTGATACTATAGTCAGGCACACTGATGTCCCACTCACCAGAATAAACAAGGAGAAGGTTACTGTCAGCTGCCTGTCGGGTGCCAGGATCTGCCACATAACCCACGCACTCAGGTCACTCCACAACAAGTACAAATATGACTCTGTCATTGTCCATGTTGGTGTGAACAACCTGAGACATACCTCCCTGGACTACATGAAAAGAGACATGGAAGAGCTCTCCGATCTTGTCGCCCATGCAGGTATGACCCTAGCCCTGAGTAGCATTCTGCCATCACACAGAATGATATCGCAGTACAAGGACAAAATGATTGACTTCAACGATTGGCTAAGCTTCTGGTGTCATTCTAAGGGGATCCAGTATGCTTGGGATGACATGGTCGACAGACCAGGATGCTTTGCCAGAGATGGCCTGCACCTGTCGCCCCTGGGATTCTGGATACTGGCTAAGGCTCTTGCTACCCCTATAGTGCCTTTTTTAGGTAAGGTTCAAATGACAAATTCACCACCATAACAGGAACAGGCAAGCAAAAGCTGAGGGTAATGCTACTCAATGCTAGAAGTCTAAATCTCAAAATGCACTCACTCAAGGCACTCCTTAAAATGGAGAACATCGATATCTGTGCAGTGACTGAGACCTGGTTCAAGGCTCCAGAGAGCACCCCTGCACTACCAGGCTATAACTCATACCACACTTTTTGGCCATGTAACCTGGACTGGAACACCAAAGGTGGAGGTGTGTCTATATTCATTAAGGATATCCACATCTCCAGGCAAGTTGCTCAGCATAATGCATCCGAGGTTATCCAAGTGCAACTAACTCTGGGCAAAACTGCAATCCAAACTGTAGCTTGCTACATATCCCCCACATTGCCCCATGATTCCTACTCCTCTTTTCTTGATGTACTGGAAAACATTAGGGTTCAACCAAACACCCTAATAACGGGCGATTTCAACTACCCCGCCATTAACTGGGAAAACTACACGTATACCAACTCCTTCATACAACGCTTTCTGGAATTCATAAACTCCAATGCCCTGGATCAATTTATCCACATCCCCACCAGGGGCAACAATATCCTAGACCCAGTCATTATGAACATGAGTGACCAGTGTTCCACACCTGAAGTCAACTCCTTGTTGGTCCGATCCAACCATAAGGTAATCACCCTTGATATCCACATCCCGCCCTCACCCCCCCCATTAAAAAAGCATTCCGTCAACTGGATACAAAAGAAATAAAGTGTTTGAGAATGCTGGGTCCACGGATTCCTGAGATGCTAAAGAACCACCAATGAGAACCAAACCATAAACAATTTTGCTATAAAAATGCACACCAAACACCAAGTTGGCTTTAAAATCTTCTTTTTAATACTCCTTGTTAAGTGCTTTCACCACTAGGATGTAGGCTTCATCAGAACAACTCAATGCAAAACTGTTGCAGTTTAAATACTGCTTTTGGCGCCAATTCAAGATATATTTAAAGTAACAAGTACGCCCAAAATTTCCGTACATAAAATAATTCATACAGTTCATTCAAGTATTATTTCAAATACGTATATGCAATTCATTGTTCAAAATGAACTTCCTCTATAACCATTTAAAATATAAAAATGTAAAAATATGTGCAAACATTTAAAACTAGTAAAAGTAAATTACTACCAATATTACGCTCAAATAATTACTAACTAATACAATATGTTAACATTCTAATTTTTCTCACAAACAATAATACTTTACTCCCCTATAATAATCATAACAAACATTAAAATTACAATTAAAAATAAAAGAAAATACTGTAGATATATGCAAAAAGTTGTTGTACAACAGCAACTATACATTGAACTTATTCTGTATGTCACTGACAAAGTTGTATTTGTGTTCAATAATTAATGTTGCAAAACTTACTTGATGGTTAATAAGGGTTTGATAGTTGTATAATTATTAAGCCCTGGTGGGGTCAAGGCATCAGTAAATAACTGCCACTGTAATTCTTTGTAAGCCAAAATGGCCTTAATATTACCCCCTCTGGGGTCTGAAACAATATTTTCCAAAATGGCAAATTTAAAACAATGCCCTTCCCCATATTTCTCAATGTGTCTATATAGGGCATTGTTTGCATCCTTTCTCTTGATACTATGTAGGTGAGCATAAATGCGTTTTTTGAAATTTATTTCAGTCTTCCCTATATAGTATCCTGGACATGTCAAACATTTTGCCAGGTATATGGCAAATGTAGAATTACAATTGCCTTGTTTGAATCTTTTCCTGGTCCTATTGGCATTATTCAAAATAATCCCTTCCTCTTCATTTATTGCCTGACATTGATTACAACTACCACATTTCTTTGTGTGCTTCTTAACACTATCTATTCCTTTACCTATTGTCACTCGTTCCAAGTCCATCTTAATGTTACAACCCATTTTGTATACAAATGAGGGTTTGGGACCCAAACCTTTTGCTATGTCTTGATCAACCATCATGACATTCCAGTTGTTAGTCATGATATTCTTTATTTTATTCGTGTGTGGACCATATTCCAATACACATGTTCTACTGAAATACCTGTTTGTACCTATATGATTGGAACTGTCCCGTTCCTTCATAATAGTGGTCCTTTCCTTACCATTAGCTCCTAATAATGGGGTATATTTATGTCCCCATTCCTTGATAACATAATTCCTGACATCCTTCATCATGTTCTTATTATAACCCCTTTCTTTGAACAGTTCAGTGATGAAGTCCATTTCTTCTATCATCTCTGTGTATTCTGAAGTCATTCTTATGGCTCTAATACATTGTCCTTTGTATATGCTATATAACAATTTTCTGGGATGATTGCTAGTATATTCCAGATATCCATTTGAAAATGTGCTTTTTCTATATATTCAGGACTTAAAACACTTTTCCCCATTTGATATATAGGTATCCAAATAGGCTATACCTTCATTGCTGCTAGATGAAGTAAATCTGAGAAATTCACTACTTTGGTTTAAATAGTCCAAGAAGTTATTCAAAACAGCCTGGCTACCATCCCATAAGATGTATATGTCATCTAGAAAATGGGAATAATATCTGACATGTTTATAGTAGTCACTTTTAAACACTACTGGGTTTGGGAGGGTGGCCTAATGGTTAAGGTATTTGCCTTACAAACACAAGGTGCAGGGTTTGAGTCCCACAAGTGATAATCAGCTAGGCTTAAAATGGCTCACAAGGGCAGTTAGCCTAGTACTAATCTATGAACCTATGAACCTACTGACTCTTCCCAGTCTAACATGACCAGATTTGCATATATGGGGGCACATGCTGCCCCCATAGCTACTCCCTTGGTTTGTCTGAAATGTTCACCCTCATATAATATGTAGTTATGATCTAAAACTATAGACATAAATTCAAGAATCAGGCAAACCCTGTCCCACTCTAGATCAGTGTATTTTCTAATGCTATTAGTGAACACTTCCGTACCTTCCTCCTTGGGAATGCAGGAGAATAAGTCTACCACATCGATGGTAGCATATATTAAACCTTCTTTCCATATATCTATGGGAAAGTTCTTTAAAAGCACCCATGAGTCCTTAACCATGTGGGAATCTTCTCATACATATGTTTCAACATGGTATCCACTGCAACTCCCAATGGAAATGTTTTAGATTTACTGCCTGAGATTATGGGATGGAAGGGTGGATTGCTAACATTTTTATGTACCTTGGGGATCCCCACCAAGGTAGTTAGTTTGGGATATTCTACTTTCAAAAAATTATAAGTGTCTATAGTAATTCTTCTGTCTATGAAGAATTCCTCCACATGCATATCTATGCGTCTATATGCAATGTTGATTTCAGTAATAGAGACAATTTCGTAATTACCTGACAGATGTAAAATCTCATGCATTTTTGAAGTGTATTCCAAACTGTCATATATTACCACTCCTCCTCCCTTATCCGGTTTCATTACCCAAATACTTTTATCTTCTCTCAAGTCTTTCAAAATTCTAATCTCTTCCATAGGGAGGTTGCTTCTTGTTTTCTTACCTATTAAGTTATTCTGCAGTTGATAAATCTGCTTAGTTACCAATCTATCGTAGACCAATACATTCGGGTGCATAGGAGGCACATAACAACTTTTCTTTTTGAGTATGTCTATACCCCTTGCCCTATGCCCTGTGACTGCATCAGTGTCCTTATACAGAATAGCTAAATTGAGTTTCCTGATGAATAGTTTAAACTCACTTAAACAGTTTCCTAGTCTAAAGCAGGTTGTAGGAATGTACTTCATTCCTTTAGAAAGAAATTCAAAATGTGCTTTAACTAATGTAAGGTCTGTATATTTATATATGTTAAAGTTGTTGTAACTATAAGTAATGCCTTCTTTGATGATACCCTGACCATTGTCAGACTGTAAGTGGTTAAATGGCATGTTAATATTCCCCTCTACCAATTCCTCACTTCTCCCTTCCTCCCTGGGGTGTTCTTGTATCTTCCATACATCTGATGTGGATAGTTCTTCTTCCACTTTCCTTCCCTTTTCCAATATATATGCTGTTCCTGTTTCCAACTTCTTTGAAAATTTAGTCTACCATCCTGGTTGTGAGTGTCTTCATTCTCATATGTACCATTTCTATAACTATAGCTGTTCCTATCAATGTTTGATGTGTATTTGGGATCTCTTTCTCTTTTGTCATCTCCCCACTGATAATCACAACCATTGCTGTACTGATCAATATCTCTCTTTATCTTTTTACATTTTTAATTATAAACCTTCTGAGTTTTATTGTCAGCCATTTCAAATTGTTTAGCATACAATTTCTCCCATTGGGAGAAGAGTAGATCATTGAGAATCACCTCATTCAGCCGTTCCACTTCATTCATACACTTACACAATTTTTCATCATTGAGCTTAATCAATAACTGCATATACTGTAGACCAAATTGATCAAACAGTTGATTAAATTCACCTTTGAATTTATCGGAAGGGTGCTTAAAAATCCGCAACCCCATAGGAACAATTTTCAAATTTATACATTTAGTCAAGTATGCATTATCTAATTTTAAACTGTTAATTAAATTCATTTTTTCCCCAGTGCAAAGATGAAATCCCTTAATGTTCCCTCCAGTGCAACAGGGTTAGACTGCTCATCAACAAAATCACTGTTCACTCAATCAAATACACAGTTGTTATCCAGAAAATTCCTTAGTTGAGCATCTTTGTTACCCCTATTTCTTTCCCCATTATCTGTAGCACCATAATTAATACTGGGTTTAACAGTATCTTTGTCCACGATATCCTTGACATTGGCATTGAAATAAGTTCTCAAAGCCTGTGTTCTCTTGATACTATATGGGTAAGCATAAATGCATTTTTTGAAATTTCTTTCAGTCTTCTCTATATAGTATCCTGGACATGTCATTTATGCTCACCTATATAGTATCAAGAGAGAGAATGCAAACAATGCCCTATATAGACACATAACTGGAAGCAAAAGTTTAGGCATTCGAAAAGCAACAAACAGAACCAAATGTAATAAACACTGATCCCCTGTGTCTTGACACGGCAATCACACTGAACGGGCACAATAAAAAAGGAATGAGAACCAATAAATAAAATCGAAATTTATTGTCCAAGAACTTCTGGACAATAAATTTCGATTTTATTTATTGGTTCTCATTCCGTTTTTATTGTGACCGTTCAGTGTGATTGGCGTGTCAAGACACAGGGGATCAGCATTTATATAGACACATAGAGAAGTATGGGGAAGGGCATTGTTTTAAATTTGCCATTTTGGAAAATATTGTTTCAGACCCCAGAGGGGGTAATATTAAGGCCATTTTGGCTTACAAAGAATTATGGTGCCAGTTATTGACTGATGCCTCGACCCCACCGGGGCTTAATGATTATACAACTATCAAACCCTTATTAACCATCAAGTAAGTTTTGCAACATTAATTATTGAACACAAATACAACTTTGTCAATGACATACAGAATAAGTTCAATGGACAGTTGCTGTTGTACAACAACATTTTGCATACAGCTACAGTATTTTCTTTTATTTTTAATTGTAATTTTAATGTTTGTTATGATTATTATAGGGGAGTAAAGTATTATTGTTTGTGAGAAAAATTAGAATGTTAACATATTGTATTAGTTAGTAATTATTTGAGCGTAATATTGGTAGTAATTTACTTTTACTAGTTTTAAATGTTTGCACATATTTTTACATTTTTATATTTTAAATGCTTATAGAGGAAGTTCATTTCGAACAATGAATTGCATATACGTATTTGAAATAATATTTGTATGAACTGTATGAATTATTTTATGTACGGAAATTTTGGACGCACTTGTTGCTTTAAATATATCTTGAATTGGCGCCAAAAGCAGTATTTAAACTGCAACTGTTTTGCATTGAGTTGTTCTGATGAAGCCCACATCCTAGTGGGTGAAAGCGCTTAACAAGGAGTATTAAAAAGAAGATTTTAAAGCCAACTTGGTGGTTGGTGTGCAGTTTTATAGCAAAATTGTTTATGGTTTGGTTCTCGTTGGTGGTTCTTTAGCATCTCAGGAATCCGTGGACCCCTTGTTCTCAAACACTTTATTTCTTTTGTGTCCAGTTGACAGAATGCTTTTTTGGTTCAGGAGTTGCTTGCCATGGATTCCGATAGGGATGTTTCACCTGTTCCTTCACCCATCGGGAGAGGAGAAGTAATGAAACTTCAAGCGGAGGTTTCTATGCTCAGGGGTGATGTGAGCAAACTTATTGCCATGTTAACATAAGCTGGAATCAACGTTGGTGGTAAAACTAAGGATGACACACACAATATCTCTTTGAACACTGGTAACAGTATGTCACTGTTTAACGGTAAAGTAGATACCAGACATGCTTCTTTATTTGAAGCAGGTAACAGTGAGGGTTCATTTAAACCTAATGAGGATCCAATTGTGGTTATTTCTTCACCGGATATCCCCAACGGACAGGGTACTGGACGTAGAAGTGTAGGGGCTATTGATTTACCAGCTGCTCAGTCTCAAGTGGAGCCTCGCAACAGCAGCAAGCTGGGCATTTCTGATTTCACTTTTGATTTCTCTTTTGGGGAACTGGATGAAGAGGCGAAATGGATGGGCACTAAGCCCAAGAGAACGCAGGCTTTGAGAACTTATTTCAATGCCAATGTCAAGGATATCATGGACAAAGGTACTGTTAAACCCAGTATTAATTATGGTGCTACAGATAATGGGGAAAGAAATAGGGGTAACAAAGATGCTCAACTAAGGAATTTTCTGGATAACAACTGTGTATTTGATTGAGTGAACAGTGATTTTGTTGATGAGCAGTCTAACCCTGTTGCACCGGAGGGAACATTAAGGTATTTCATCTTTGAACTGGGGAAAAAATTGAATTTAATTAACAGTTTACAATTAGATAATGCATACTTGACTAAATGTATAAATTTGAAAATTGTTCCTATGGGGTTGCGGTTTTTAAGCACCCTATGAGTGTGGATATTTCCGATAAAATCAAAGGTGAATTTAATCAACTCTTTGATCTATTTGGTCTACAGTATATGCAGTTATTGATTAATCTCAATGATGAAAAATTGTGTAAATGTATGAATGAAGTGGAACGGCTGAATGAGGTGATTCTCAATGAGCTACTGTTCTCCCAATGGGAGAAATTGTATGCTAAACAATTTGAAATGGCTGACAATAAAACTCAGAAGGTTTATAATTAAATATGTAAAAAGATAAAGAGAGATATTGATCAGTACAGCAAGGGTTGTGCTTATCAGTGGGGAGATGACAAAAGAGAACGAGATCCCAAATACACATCAAACATTGCTAGGAACAACTCTAGTTATAGAAATGGTACATGTGAGAATGAAGACACTCACAACCAGGATGGTAGACTAAATTTTCAAAGAGGTTGGAAACAGGAACAGCATATAGATTGGAAAAGGGAAGGAAAGTGGAACAAAAACTATCCACATCAGATGTATGGAAGATACAAGAACACCCCAGGGAAGGAGGGAGAAGTGAGGCATTGGTAGAGGGGAATATTAACATGCCATTAAACCACTTACAGTCTGACAATGGTCAGGGTATCATCAAAGAAGGCATTACTTATAGTTACAACAACTTTAACATATATAACTATACAGACCTTACATTAGTTAAAACACATTTTGACTTTCTTTCTAAAGGAATGAAGTACATTCCTACAACCTGCTTTAGACTAGTCGACTGTTTAAGTGAGTTTAAACTATTCATCAGGAAACTCAATTTAGCTATTCTGTATAAGGACACTGATGCAGTCACAGGGCATAGGACAAGGGGTATAGACACACTCAAAAAGAAAAGTTGTTATGTGCCTCCAATGCACCTGGATGTATTGGTCTACGATAGATTGGTAACTAAGCAGATTTATCAACTGCAGAATAACCTAATAGGTAAGAAAACAAGAAGCAACCTCCCTACGGAAGATATTAGAATTTTGAAAGACTTGAGAAAAGATAAAAGTATTCGGGTAATGAAACCGGATAAGGGAGGAAGAGTGGTAATATATGACAGTTTGGAATACACTTCAAAAATGCATAAGATTTTACATCTGTCAGGTAATTATGAAATTGTCTGTATTAATGAAATCAACATTGCGTATAGACGCATAGATATGCATATGGAGGAATACTTCATAGACAGAAGAATTACTATAGACACTTATAATTTTTTGAAAGTAGAATATCCCAAACTAACTACCTTGGTGGGGATCCCCAAGGTACATAAAAATATCAGCAATCCACCCTTCCATCCCATAATCTCAGGCAGTAAATCTAAAACATTTCCATTGGGAGTTGCAGTGGATACCATGTTGAAACATATGTATGAGAAGATTCCTCACATGGTTAAGGACTCGTGGGAGTTTTTAAAGAACTTTTCCATAGATATATGGAAAGAAGGTTTAATATATGTTACCATTGATGTGGTAGACTTATTCTCCTGCATTCCCAAGGAGGAAGGTATGGAAGTCTTCACTAATAGCATTAGAAAATACACTGATCTAGAATGGGACAGGGTTTGCCTGATTCTTGAATTTATGTCTATAGTTTTAGATCATAACTACATACTATATGAGGGTGAACATTTCAGACAAACCAAGGGAGTAGCTATGGGGGCAGCATGTGCCCCCATATATGCAAATCTGGTCATGTTAGACTGGGAAGAGTCAGTAGTGTTTAAAAGTGACTACTATAAACATGTCAGATATTATTCCCGTTTTCTAGATGACATATACATCTTATGGGATGGTAGCCAGGCTGTTTTGAATAACTTCTTGGACTATTTAAACCAAAATAGTGAATTTCTCAGATTTACTTCACCCAGCAGCAATGAAGGTATAGCCTATCTGGATACCTATACATCCAATGGGGATAAGTGTTTTAAGTCACGAATATATAGAAAAATCACATTTTCGAATGGATATTTGGAATATACCAGCAATCACCCCAGAAAATTGTTATATAACATATACAAAGGACAATGTATTCGAGCCATAAGAATGACTTCTGAATACACAGAGATGATAGAAGAAATGAACTTCATCACTGAACTGTTCAAAGAAAGGGGTTATAATAAGAACATGATGAAGGATGTGAGGAATTATGTTATCAAGGAATGGGGACATAAATATACCCCATTATTAGGAGCTAATGGTAAGGAAAGGACCATTATTATGAAGGAACGGGACAGTTCCAATCATATAGGTACAAACAGGGATTTCAATAGAGCATGTGTATTGGAATATGGTTCACACATGAATAAAATAAAGAATATCATGACTAACAATTGGAATGTCATGATGGTTGATCAAGACATAGCAAAAATTGTGGGTCCCAAACACTCATTTGTGTACAAAATGGGTTGTAACATTAAGATGTACTTGGAAAGCAGGACAATAGGTAAAGGAATAGATAGTGTTAAGAAGCACACAAAGAAATGTGGTAGTTGTAATCAATGTCAGGCAATAAATGAAGAGGAAGGGATTATTTTGAATAATGCCAATAGGACTGGGATAAGATTCAAACAAGGCAATTGTAATTCTAAATTTTTTATATACCTGGCAAAATGTTTGACATGTTCAGGATACTATATAGGGAAGACTGAAAGAAATTTCAAAAACGCATTTATGCTCACCTATATAGTATCAAGAGAAAGGATGCAAACAATGCCCTATATAGACACATACATAGGTATGGGGAAGGGCATTGTTTTAAATTTGCCATTTTGGAAAATATTGTTTCAGACCCCAGAGGGGGTAATATTAAGGCCATTTTGGCTTACAAAGAATTATGATGGCAGTTATTTACTGATGCCTCAAACCCACCGGGGCTTAATGATTATACAACTATCAAACCCTTATTAACCATCAAGTAAGTTTTGCAACATTAATTATTGAACACAAATACAACTTTGTCAATGACATACAGAATAAGTTCAATTGACTGTTGCTGTTGTACAACAACTTTTTGCATACGGCTACAGTATTTTCTTTTATTTTTAATTGTAATTTTAATGTTTGTTATGATTATTATAGGGGGTAAAATATTATTGTTTGTGAGAAAAATTAGAATGTTAACATATTGTATTAGTAATTATTTGAGTGTAATATTGGTAGTAATTTACTTTTACTAGTTTTAAATGTTTGCACATATTTTTACATTTTTATATTTTAAATGGTTATAGAGGAAGTTCATTTCGAACAATGAATTGCATATACATATTTGAAATAATATTTGAATGAACTGTATGAATTATTTTATGTACAGAAATTTTGGGCGCACTTATTACTTTAAATATATCTTGAATTGGCGCCAAAAGCAGTATTTAAACTGCAACAGTTTTGCATTGAATTGTTCTGGTGAAGCCCACATCCTAGTGGGTGAAAGCGCTTAACAAGGAGTATTAAAAAGATTTTAAAGCCAACTTGGTGGTTGGTGTACATTTTTATAGCAAAATTGTTTATGGTTTGGTTCTCGTTGGTGGTTCTTTAGCATCTCAGGAATCCGTGGACCCAGCATTCTGAAGCACTTTATTTCTTTTGTACCCACCCCCCCATTAAGGAAATCATGGTAAAAAAGTTCTCCAAAGTCAACTTCATGCTTCTTAAGACAGACTTGGTAAACTTCATGACAGCCATGCAGATGGACAATACAGTTACGACTGCTGAATCCTACAGAAATGCACTCTATAAGCTTACATGAGTGCATGGATAATGCTTTCCCAAACAGAACCAAGATGCTATCCACCAAAAAAAGGAAGCCAATCTGGTGTTCCCCTACCATAAACAAACTGTACAACAGAAGGAAGAAATTGTTGCAAAAGAGAGTAAAATCCCATGAGTGGAGGAGCTCCCTAGTCAGCCTCAATAAGAAGCTGAGATCCCTAATAAGATCCTCCAAAGTTAGCTACAAAAACAAAATCACCACTGATTTTAAGGTCTACCACAAAGCATTCTATAGCTATGTCAAGAATCTCAATGGCAACACCTAGATTACAGCACAACGGCACAAAAATTACAGAACCAACTGAAATTTCCAACATCCTGGCAGATAGATTCAGTGCTAACTTTACCCCTCTCACCTCCTAAAGGGCCCATATCTATACAGGAGGAATGCAGAGTCCCTGTAATCACAACTATTCAGGTAAAAGCTGCACTCTCTAAAGCCAAAAACACAGCATCCATGGGACCAGACAACATCCCAGGCTGCATTTTACATGAACTTCAGAACAAACTGGCTCCCCACCTAAGCACCATGTTAGTCATAGACTCACATCAGGCTTTGTGCCCATTGAATGGCATACAGCAACAGTTATCCCACTCCACAAAGGGGGAATCACCACTGATCCTGGGAACTATCGCTCTATTAGTGTGATGAGCCTGGTCTGCAAGGCCATGGAACGTATCATCATGGAACTCATAAACAAAGACATTGGTAACCTCCAAACTCTGGATCCCACCCAGTTCAGGTTTGTGAAAGGCAGATCATGCTCCTGAACTTGATCGACTTCTTTGAGGCAGTCACCAAAGCTGTAGATGAGGGTAAGGTGGTTCACACAGCCTATCTTGACCTTGCCAATGCTTTTGACACCATCCCCCATTCTGGAATTATAGCTAAACTCACTAAACTAGGTATAAATCCCTAAGTCACAAGATGGACTGCCAAATGGCACACTGACAGAACCCACACTGTAAACGTTGCACACTCCAAATCTGACCTCAAACCAGTGACAAGTGGAGTACCACAGGGTTCAGTCCTGGGACCTCTCCTGTTTAGTATCTACTTCTCTGAACTACAGTCTAACACAGAAGGCCTCTGGATAATGAAGTTCACAGATGACTGCAAACTAGGAGCCATAGTTGAGTCCCCAAATGATGTGGAAATCTTACAGAAGGGCCTTGCTGAGACAGATGACTGGTGTCAAAGCCATGGCTTCAAGCTCAATGCCAAAAAGTGCATTGTCATCCCCTTTGGTAAAAACTCTGTACCCATGAACTACTACATAGACAGCAGTCTACTTAACACCAAATGTGTGATAAGAGACCTTGGGACCCATGTGGACAGGAGTCTGTCCTTTGATAGTCACATCACCACAGTAGTCAGGAAGTCCTTCTACGTTGCACACCTCATCATAAAATGGTTCTCATCCAGGAAAAAAGAGGTCATTGTTCCCCTCTACTCGACACTCATTAGACCCATTATAGAGTACAACACCCCTTTTGGAATGTACCTCATAAGACATCTGCAATAGCTGGAAAGGCCACAGAAGTACCTCACAAAGAGGATTATTGGCCTCAAACAGATGCCCTACACTGACCATCTCAAAAAACTCCAGCTTTACTCCATAGCATATCGCCTACTCCGAGGTTATCTCTGCCTAACATATAAAGCTATGTCAAACCCAGAGCTGTTTGACATGCTACACCTAAAGAAATCCCAATCTCTCTGAGCTACATACTCTAGGGACCTAAACCCTTTCACCACAATAAACAGGACATGCTGGAGGGATAGATTCCTGTCCCAGAGTCTTCCCATACTCTGGAAAAGGCTACCCATTTATGTCAACCAAAGTTCTTCATTAGCACTCTTCAACAAAAATCTTGATGAGTGGATAGGAAATAGGAAATACACCCCGGGGATCACTTCTGTGTCTCTGCTTGACAGTGGCACAGGAAATCAACTTTCTTCGGTGGCGTAAGCCAGGGAACCTTGTTGGCTAGGCTTACATAGGCCCTTGGGCTGATAGCCTAGTACATACCTATGAACCTATGAACCTATGGATGGCCTGCATGAAATGGATGTGTAGGGATGCCCAACTGTCAAAATACTGGTACTCCATGGGATTGTAGTGATGACTGCAGGATTCACACTTGTGCTCTTCTGACTAGACAGGCTGCACTCCAGCTGACTGTAGAGAGATTAGAACTCTAACATAAGATATACAGACTAGAGAACTCAGTACTTAGTGCTCACAGTGCAGCACAAGTCTAACGTTTATAGGGTTACAAGACAATTTATAGTGGATGGCATCATCATTGGATGTTTGGTAGAAGTGTTAGGCCTCCATGAAATGGATGTGTAGGCATGTCCAACTGTCAAAATATTGGTAATCCATGGGATTGTAATAATGACTGGATACACAATTACTGCATGCTCTACTGATTAAGACACACAAACACCAGTTGACTGCAGTGAGATTAGAACTAAGTACACAGATTAGAGAATTTAGTACTTACTGCAAGTGCCACAGCACAAGTCTGATTTGTACTAGGCTGCAGGACAATTTATAGTGGATGACATAATCACTGGATGTTTGAGAGAAGATGTTGGGAAGCCTGCATGAAATGGATGTGTAGACATGTCCAACTGTGAAAATATTGGTACTCCTTGGGGATTGTAGTAATGGCTGCAGGATACACAATTATATTCTTCTGACTAGACAGTCACATACACACACTAGCTGACTGCAATGAGATTAGAACTCCTACCTAAGTACATGAACTAAAGAATTCAGTACTTAGTGCAAGCACCACTACACAAGTCTGACTTTTATAGGGCTGAAGGACAGTTTATACTGGATGACATCATCATTAGATATTTGAGAGAAGATGTTGGAAAGCCTGTCTGAAATGCATAGCTAGCCATGTACAACTGTCAAGATATTAAAATTATGCATGTTATCACACTGATGAGTGAGCAAAGTGTAGCATTTACTATTGTGTTTCCAGTCTGCAGCTATACTTTAAGAGACAGCTTCACAAACTATATACAAAAAGCTGTCCACATTGCTACAAGTATTGGAAAATCTGAATGTGTATTCTCATTATAAAGATGTACATGATATATAAGAAAGCATTTGTTATTTATTTCTGTAATGCAGTTGATATATTTGTGGGAAACCAAGTTTGACATGCATAGGTGGAGGTAACAGATGGCTGCAGTGTTAATGTGTTCTTTCCTTAAAAAATGACCTCCCTTTGTTTGTGTTTTACATGTACTTTCATGGATGAAGACTAACTGGTCAGTAAACATAAGTAATACATGCTATTGTGCACTTTCCATATCACACAGCTGAGCATCTGGTTTGCACAATCAATGGCAGAGTGTTTGCCCATGGGAGATACACATTTCTTCCTGCTTTCCCTGTTTGTGCATAGTTAAGTGATGAGCAAACGCGAGCCTCAGTGCTTAAATTATGAGAGTTCAGGGTACTGAGTGTACGAAACACACTTGTGGCTTAGCTGATTATGTGGCAGCAGGTGTTAATGCATGATATAGGTTTCAAATCCAGGTGTATGTAATAGATTTACATATGTATTTATAGTGCAATGAAATAATTCTTTACTCTACATGCACTGTGTTACTTTAGCGCAGCCTTTTTAAGCAGCATTATGCAGAGGTAACTGCAACATTGAAGAGCCGTTTCCCATCACTTAGCATTGGTGAGTGATGCCAAACTCTACGAAAACATCAAGGGCAAAAAGTGATAGGCTGCATTGCTGTTTTTTTTTACTTATGTGTGTTGTTTGTGATTCTATTTTTTTGACTGGATAGGAAAGTGGTGAAATGGGGGGCAATCAGTGGGAAGGACAAAAGGGAAAGCAATATAGGAATGTGCAGGAGGGAGGTAGGATAGAACCATTGCTATCCACTTCTTAAACAGTGTAAATGAAAATATGGTACATAATATTAGCTGAGTTTTGACTGACAGTTCAACCAAGAGGGGTGACAACAATGCAACCATGTTGTAAAGCCAAATGGAACAAATCAAGTTTATCAAGAAAATATGTACTTTGTGGAGAGCTATATGGGATAATTTTATTTTTGTGGGGCAGTGCCCTCATGACACTGAGGTTGGCATTCAGCCATCCCCTGTAATTTCATTGGACACAGCCAGTAGGCCTATGCAAACCTATTCCAGTGAGTCCTCAGATATTGGACAGGTGGGGATGAGACACTTGATCAGGGTAATGTAGTTACTGTGGCTTCAATGCCTGATGACTCTGATCTTGGCCAAAATGTGGGTGAGGTGCCATGTAGAAAGGTTGATCGGGTTGCTTGGAGGAAGCCTGCTGTCCATCTTCCACCTGAACCAGATGTTTTTTTCTGTGCCACTCAACGTATGTTTAGGGCCATCATGGAGACACAAGCAGGTTCCAATAGGGCCTCCAAGGAAATGCTTAGGGTTGTAGATGTGGCACAGGCTGACATGTGTAACTGCCTCCACCTTGTTGCTGATTCAATGGATTGGATGAATGACATGCTGTAATGAGTGGTGTCTGTTATGGAATGTCTGCTGGGAGAGGGACAGCAGCCACATGGCTATAGGTCACACACATCATCTGATGTTAGCTATGCCTGATCACAGTCCCATAGTGGCCCTACTTTCACTGCTCCATCAGTGGTTGAGGTGTTCACACCCAGACATGGCAGGCCATGGGGTCATGGTCCTGGGCATACACATGAGGATACCTCATCCAGCAGATATCAGTCACATTCAGGTAGCAGCAGTGCATCTGACTGTGGGTGCGGATATGCCATTGCACCTCCTGAATGGTCACCTCTATCATGCATGGCTCACACCTGTCTGACATACCAGTATGTAGAGCTAGCACAGTGCTTGGCTGTGTTCTTGCAGACACTCACACACCAATTTTACCTGAGTACCGAATCAGATACCAACACATAACAGTTAAATGGGTCAGTTATGAGGCTTAAAGCTCATTCTGTCTCAGTGGCCATTTGATACTTTATCCAAATGTCTGCCTGTTTCTCTTACTTGATCACATGCACTCATTACCTTTGCAATATCCTTGTTTTCTATCTTTTGGATTCAGGGATGCACAAGTCTTTTGTTTGATGCTCAGTGTGCATAGCTGACTTAGTACTTAGTATATCTGTTTTTGTGATGCTGTTGCAAATTGTACTGCTTTCTTACAGGTTTTTGTAATGTGTACATCCCTGCCAAACTCTTAGACCAACAAAGCTGGACTAAACCATAAATAAAAGTATGACAAAGGCCCAACAAAGTGGAGAGTTTTTAAACATTGTGATCTTACAAACTTAGAAGACAGTTATTGGAATAACAGGTTTTGCATTGTTATTTTTATGTTTGTTCTGACAGATATGAATTCTGAAACTGAAATCTGTGTCATTATTTTCTAACTTCACTCTTTAATGATTTTCCATTGGAAACATGCGAGGCCAAAATGTGGGCATTCATTGAAAATCTGTACATTTTAGATGTAAGACCTATTACTTGAAATAGGACACATGTACTCACATAAGTCAGTGCTGTCACATCTTGATGTAATTGCTGTGAAATGACTTACATTATAATTACTTACATTACAAAGTAACAGTATTCAAAAATATGCCATTCATTTGTTTTCTTAGTCATTTCTTTTTGTATTCCAAGTCCAACACTTACCTTGGAAATCCAACAGTAGCAAGAATTTTAGTTCAGGGCCTATTCTGTCAGATCCTAGCAGTACACAGCCATTACATATGTAAGTAATGGTTGTGAGTGTTACCTAGCATCAATGCTACTGTATATATGTGCATAAGATATGAAGGTTTTAGCCCCTTAGGTGGTGAACGTGTGTTCCACCATTGCCTCTTCACCAGTGCGAGGCCATATTGTGCACGTCTACATTTGCCTACACCCACAGCTGCTGCTGGTTCCCCCTCTGACTCCTCACCTGGCTGTGGCTTTGGTGACCTAGTTAGTGGTGGTGGAATGTGTGACCTTTCCCCTTGCAGTTCCTGCTGGAGCTGTTTTTTCAGGATAATGCTGTGCAGCATGGCACAGATGGTGAATATTTCAGCACATATACAGGAATTGTACTACAGTCCTCCCCTTCTATTAAGTGGAACTGTGACTTCAGCAGCCCATACACATGCTCTATGATATTTCTTGTTTGAGCGTGTACCTCATTATAGTGTTCTTCAGTTGGTGTGGGTGCATTTCTGATGGGCATCATTAGCCACAGTTCCAGTGCATAACTTGCATTTCCCATAAATGACCCTGTGGAATATCCCCCCTAGTAAATATCTCATACAGTTGAGAGTTGTGCCAGATATGTGAGTCATGGTAACTGCCTGGGTTGCCAGCACACACATCCAGGATGATTCTCTTAGTGTTACATATGACCTGGCAGTTAATAGAGTGGTATCCCTTTTTATTTATGTACACCCTTTGCTGTTCCCTGGGTGGTGCAATGATTTCTACATGAGCAAAGTCTATGGGACCCAGGACTGCAGGGTAGAGTATTACAGGGTAGAACTCCTGCAAAGTTCTTGCTCTGTCCTCAGCTGTGTGGGGAAAATATATGTACTCAATGTACTCACTGGCATGCTGCAGCATAGCATTCAGGAAATGATGAATGATCCTGGATACTGATGCCTTTGGTACCCCCAGCATGTCACCTGTTGGTCTTTAGAAGGTTCCTGTAGCTAATATTCTAAGTGCTACACATACCTTAGTCTCCACTGGGATTGGTTCCCCTTTGTTTGCTCTCTGCTGAGGACAACAGAGGTTGCAGAGTTCCTGTAGTGTGTCTCTATCCACCATATAGTGCTCTTTAATTTACACCTCATGCAGATTATGAAAAGTTAAACATGGTCTGAAAACCCTTTTACTTCTTGGCTGTGGTTTATTAGCAGCAGCAGCAGCATAGATATGAGCCTGCTGCATATACACAAGAATAAGAGCAACAGTAGGCCCTAACTTTCTTTCCATGTAGCCTACTTTCCATGGTTGCATTCCAGTAGGTTTAGGAATTTGCAGGGAAAACCAGCACTGAGTCTAGACAGTTGTTTTACAGCTTGCTGAATAGCTCCTCCATCTTGGATTGGTTGATTAGCATATATTTCAGCTGTTTATGCTGTAATCAGCATGTCACAATGTTTACCATGTTTGAGCGTCTCTACACAATGTGTAGAGCCACTTACTGAATACAAAATGGTGTGCTACTGTGTGCGTGTTGCACCATGGTGAGCACACAGTTTTAGCAGCCCCATGTAGACTTTATTGAATCTGCACCTAAGTCTTCTTTTTAAACTGTAGCAAACAGTTGCTGCAGTTTATACCCTGTTGGCACAGAACACTATGGTGCTCATGTTTTACTTTTACAGCACTCAGATTTTGGTTAAGAAAAACTGTAGCAAAGTGTTTTCTACAATGGAGTAAGCAGTTGATACAGTTTAGACTGTGCAGAGAGTGCTACATTGCTCAGATTTGACCAAAAATGGAATACCGGCTATTAAACTCTGGTATGGCATTAAAGAGATATCAGGATCAGCTGATCACACCATCAACACTTTTTGCTCAGAGCAGTTGCCCATCTCACCTTTCCCTAGCTACTGCCCTTAATTTTAGGTTAACTAATGCCTATGTGTACAGTTGTAGATTTGGGACAATTATTCCTATCGAGAGGGGTAAACTTCATTACTTGAAGATGTACATAGCGGGTATGTTTTTTTTTGTTTGAGAGTTTTTATTAAAACAAAATGTCTTGTAAAATGTGACATAGGTTCAAATGGAGATGGCAAGAAACAACTGTATAACAGAACAACGTGACAAACATTAGTGGGTGGATGTACCACAAAAGCTATACATAGATATTAAAAAGCTATCATGTATGTTGTTGTATCTTTCGGCTTTTCCCAGTTAGGGCTCGCCACAGTGGAACTCCGGTCCACTAATGATTGGCAGTAGATTTTTACATAACGAGTTGCCAGCTCTGACGCACAACCTTCAACGAAGGTACGCCCATTCACGCAAGTCTCCACACAGAAGACGCTTTAGCTGAGAATCGAACAGGACAACGTCATACTGTGAGGTGACAACGCTACCGCAGCACCACCACCACAGCAAAAAGCTATCATGTATAATAGGTGGGAATAATAACTTATCATAATGGCTACATTAAACATACCATTTTGAAGCATGAATGGCCTCACAGGTGTGGACAAAAAGGCAAGAGTATTGAATTGTACTGGGGAATATGGACTGCAGATGGCAATGCTGCAGGAGACACATTTTGAAAGACGTGAGCATGAGAATTTAATAGGGAAGGGATTTCAGGATGAACGTTCAGCAGAATGTCGAGGACAAAGTAAAAGAGGAGTACTTATGCTAATTTCTAGAGGAGCTCCAATAGTGACAGAAGAGAAAGAAAGGATATTAATGGTGGATTTGTGGTAGTAAGAGGCTACTGGCAAGAGGAGAGGATTATGTTGGCATGTATTTATATTCCACCTAGGGCTGCTATTGTGGAGCTTGAGGAAAATTTTGGGAGGGGTGATCCGCTTTCAGTGGAGAGTATTGCTTGTAAGTAGAGACTAAAACTTGGTTTGTGGCAGTGGAGATGAGGCTGAGGGACCTAGGGGGAAAATGTGTAACAGGAAATTATAGATTTATATGGAGATTTTTGATGATATGTGAATTTAATTGAAAGCTTTGACATACACCCAATAACTATTTCAGCTTTTGTGCCAATATCAACTAGGATGGAAATGCAGGGTGATGAAGGTAAAATGAGACACTGGTGCTTCCCCACCTACCTGTTAAAAAGAGAAGAATTTAAGGCATGGGTAGTGGAAATTATTCAAGAGTTATTAGGAAAGAAAGAAATTTCTTCAGAAGGTATAGCTAATGATTGTGATAGAATGAAAGCGGAATTTAAAAATATGGTAGAAACAAAAGAAAATGAGATATGGCTAAGAAGTCACAGGAATTATTTAGAGGGACTGACAAATGATAAAATATTGCAGGATAAGGAGAATCTTACAGAACAAGAAGAGGCACAATTGAGGTGTGCTAAAATGAAAATAAGGGAGTATCTGGATAATCTACATGATTTTAGAAAGATTGCTGTTAAGGAACTATTTTTTGATAATAACTTCAGAGCACCAAAACTTTTAGCATTGCCACTTAGGCAACAGAAACTAGAAAGGTTTTGTTGCATAACTTAGGGAGCATATAACAAGAAAAATAACCAGAGATCCTATAGAGATATTAGAGATATTTCAGAAGTTTTATGAAATTTTCTATAAAGCAGAGGAACGTGGAAATCAAGAAAAAGCACAAATGGAAATATTTATGGAATACTCAGGCATGCCAAGGTTAGAGGTAGATGAGACTCAACAATATGAGATAACAATGGTGATGTATAATCAGTCTGCAATAAAATATCCAGGAATAGATGGTATTCCTGTGTAAGTTTTGAAATTAGGAGGGAAGAAAGTAATAAAGATAGGGAAGGTTTTGTTTAACAGTATTTTAAAAGGAGGGGAAGCACCAACATCCTTGGAAGAAAGCTGTGGAGGCTGTAATACCTAAAGATGGTAAAGACTTATCAGACCCAGCTTCATACAGGCCCATTTCAAATTTAAATCATGATTATAAAGGGCTTATGTCTGTAATAGCTAAATGAATGGCAAAGGTATTGCCAAAATTGATAGATATGAATCAATGTGGTTTCGTGGAGGGGAGGCAAATATATGACAATATTAAAGAGCAGTGATGATCCAGAGGGAAGCAGAATGTAAGAAAATACAGCTGTTTTGTTTTGGAAGGTCTTGATGCAGAGAAAGCATTCAACAGAGTAAGCTGGGATTTTATTAGTAGGTCAATTGAAGCATTTGCATTCCCTGATACACTAATACGGTTATTTAGGAGGATATATGAGGGATCAGAGGCAAAAATTAAACTGGAAATTTTCTGTTTTTTAAGTTGTGTCTAAACAGAGGAACCTGGGTGTCCTCTTCCCCTTTATAATTTGCATTATATTTACAGCCATTGGCAAAGAAAATAAGGGTTTCACAAATTCTAGGATATAATTGGTATTGTAATCAAGAGAAGTTGGCTTTATTTGGAGACAATATTATTTTATATCTCATAATCCGGAAAAGGACATCTCAGTGTTGCAGAATATGTTGAGACATGTTTGAGTCTTTTCAGAATGCAAAATTAATGAAGACAAAAGCAAAAGTTTTAGTTGTAAACTGTGTACCCACACATGAATTGGTTCAGCAATACCCATATATGTGGGACCTGATAAAATGAAGTCTTTAGGAGTCTGGGTTAGAAAGGATTATGTTATGGCATCTAAGGTTATATGGAAAGAGAATAAATAAAAGAAAATACAAAAACAGAGAAACTGGAAGCTATTGTTTATGGATATGGGTAGTAAGATACAAACAGTGAAATGTTTTTATTCCATTTATTTTTATACACAGGTCAGGGATGTTTTTGTCAACCAGATGAGACATCATGGACAGTAATTAATAAAGAGTTGAAACATTTTATCTGGGAAGAGAAGAGGGCATGGGCCAAATGGGATAAGCTAAACCTTCCAATAGAACAAGGTGGTTGATGGGATATTTTAGAACCAGACAGTTAAGGTTTATATACATAACTCAAGCAGAAAGCTATAATTCAAAGTGGAAAGGGATGATGATGAAGCAGGGTAGAAATTTAAGAAATAAGGCAAGAGTGAGATTTTGGATGCAGATCCTTAAGGAGAATAACAACAGTCATAAATAAAGTTATGTTCATAAGGTAGCAAAGTATTCTGAGAACTAAGCCAACAATGAAATGAAGAAAGGAGATTCTGCTGATAGGAATGGCTGCAGTTAGGGATACAGAGAATAGGCAAGAGGGAGATAGAATTTACTGGAGAAAACTGGCAAAGAAACCAAGGCATTGGGAACAAATAACTTGATAGCGAAAGATAATAGAATGGGAAGAGGCTAAGAAGACATTTGTATTGCAGACTAGAGACTAACTTCCCTATCAGGAATTGATATCAGAATATAGGCAAATGGAAAGGGATGTGGGAATCCTAAGTGAAATACCTGCTCCAGTTGAGTTTTTAGTTGAATCTAGAACAGAAGCTGCTGTTAAAAATGGTTAATTAGTAGGTTATATAAATATTACATGGTAACTATAGGAATCGATCAGAGGAGGTTAGGAAAGATTGGGAGGAGATATTGGATAAGCATGTCAGGAGAAACAATATGAGGACATATGTATGGCTCCTAAATATGGAACAATGTCTAGTAGATTTAGGAGTTTTGCTTGGAAGTGTTTGCATAGGTATTTTTATAATCCAAGATGACTCCAAAGAATTTTCCCTCAGGTAGATGGAAAATGTTGGAGGTGTGATGGGGGAAATGATGTAACTGGGAACATATGTTTTGGGAATGTAATGGGTGGACAGACTTTAAAAATGCTCTACAGAGTACTCTGTCAGAAATATTGGGCAAGGAAATGGATGTAACTAAGGCTTTTTTTGGTTAGACATAGTAAGGTCTTCTTAAGTTCAATTCTGGTGGCTACCAAAAAAGCAGTTAGTAGTCTAAAGAAAAATTTATTTGAAGTAGTGAATATTGTAACAGAGATAAAAAATGGATGTAGGATCTTTAGAAAAGGGTAGGATAAATTACATAGAAAAATGGGAATTGTGGGAACAATACATGCAGAATAATGTTTTGGAGGAGTGAAGCTCAAGAGAAGGCAAGAATTGATCAAGTTATGTAATGTTGGATTGAGGAAAATTATATAAAGGAATGTATCTGATGTCTAATGCTTGCAACAGGAACATGTTAACAAGGTTTGTTTCCTTTTATATAAATATATGTTTGCTTATGACTTAAGTGGTAATTCAATAAAGGTGTTATAAAAAGATTTAATATTGGGATGGGTTCCAAAAGCAAATTGTGGATAACACAGTGTGCTTAAGGAAGATATCAGCAAAGTGGTCTCAAGTGCAATTCCAAAACAGATAAAATGTCAAGTGCAAGTGATAATTTCTTTAGAGAAGAATAATTGTGGACTCAACAGATGCACACTGGATTCCAAAACATAACTGGTGCACCTAACAATAATAGAATGTGACAGAGGGTTTATTACTGATATCTCGATGTCGGAATGTACACCTATGAATTATTCGAACTACAGATGTTCGAATAGTTCATATGAGTACATTCCAAATGTTTGAACGTTATATCTGTGAATGTTCTGTACATTCACAAATATAAACGTTCGAAGGGATCGCGGTACAGTGCGGTTAGGGAAATACATCCCTTTCCTCATTGTAGTGCGATCTCAGAGTTGGAATATATAGTTAGTGGGGGTGTGGGGGCATAGGGGGGCTTGCCACCCTGCATAAATGGGATGTGAGTTGCAGGTGGTTGGGATTTACGGCAAGGGTGGTATTGTCGTTAATTGCCATAAAATGTCTAATTCGACATTTTTGGCAATTACTGCAGATTTACGACTAACTGAACAGTTGTAAATCTGCAGTTTCGACATTAATTATTGATATTTAAGCATGAGATTATTTTGAATTTTGTACATTCCATAGTAAACCGTGACAGAGTAGTACGTCAACAATTTTATGAAAGCATTCAGTAGCCATACATGCTGTCAGTTTCTTCAAGCAAACTGATATGAATTTATCCACATTCCTGCAAATTCTACAGTACAGTTATAAACAAGCAAAAATCCAAGTTCCAGTTAATGCAGTACTGCAGGACAAGGGTCTTCAAGTTATATTAGAGGACGACCTGCAATTGCATCCCAGAAGACAGCCAGCAAGGCACCGAACCAGGCTACAGTTAAGCCAGATCTCTGACCAGGAAATTATAGATAGATACAGATGAGACAGAGAACTGGTGCAGGATGTGTGCAGGGTGTGTGCACCTCACACATCATCATGCAGTCTGCAGGGTAACCCTGTCCGGGTAGAGACAAATTTGTGCCTATATCTGGGAATACTGGCCTCTGCTACACCTCAGTGCCATATGGGTGATGCTGTAGGGGTCTCCCAGAAAACCACTAGTCCCATACTAGGATAGTTCCTGGCAATAATGTGCAGGAAAGTGGATGAATTCATCCACTTCCCAACAACAGCCATGAAGTGCAGGACTGTCATGGATCAGTTCTATGCCATCACCAATTTTCCCCTTGTCCACCATCCAATAGACTGCACCTATGTACCAATCAAAACATCTGCATCAAATTATGGTGAATGATACATCAATAGAAAGGGGTGGCCATTTCTCAGTTGTCAGGTGGTGTGCTCTGCAGATGCCATCATCATCAATATAATGGCAACACACCCTGGTAGTGTGCATGAGGATGCAATATGGATGGAAAGTTAGCTGAGGGTCACTTTCTGAAGGGGGACATTCTGGATGGGCTCTTACATGGTAAGTACAGGACCACAACCACAATGTAATCTGAATCAAGACCTGGTAATAGTAATCATGGTGACTAAATGTGTGTTCCTCTACAAAAAGGTGACTGTGGTTATCCACTCGTGATTTGGCTCCTGACACCATACTCTCTATGCTCCATCTGTTCCTGCGTAGGGCACACTGTGATACATAACACAACTGAGCAGGTGTTTGGTGTGCTTAAATCAAGATTTTGATGTGTGACATCTGGGGTGCACTACAACATACATCAGAAAAGGCTTCAAAGATGGTCACTCTGTGTGCTATGCTGCAGTACATGTTAAAAATAAAACACAGTATCCTTCCAGCCCTAGGTGTGAGTGAATTACCCCAAGAGTGCCAGATGTTTGAAGTGAAGCTGTCAGAGCTGTCAAAGGATTATCAGGAGGACACAAGGCTGAGAGCAACCAGGCAAGGGTGATGGAGGGCGCAGACATATGTGGAAGTTCAAGCAAAGCAACAGTTTCTGGATCAAAACATTAGTTCATGTCAAGCCACATGTACAGAAGTAGAAAGATAAACCAGTGATGTTTGCACAGTATTGCCCCGTTATAGCAGCACAACAGACAATTACAGGAAAAAGGCCAGTCATTGTCCTGATGGAACATCATACATGCCAGAAATACAGTATGATATGCAAAAGATTATGCAAATATGTGCACAAAAGAAATGAGCACATTTGGATGACTAGAGAATGACATTCACCACTGGACCACTCTAAGCAAGATACACCATGAAAGAGGACCATACTGGCAATGTCTGACATGCCTAAGGTGTGCACAGCTGATAGTGTTCATGGCCACTCATACTGTTATCATATTTTTAATTAATGTGTGTGTAGGCAGCAGAGTAAATGTTGGTATGACAATGCTTGTTGGATTGTGCATTGGAAGATGTACCATAACCAGTGCAGCCCAACTGCGGAGGTTGTATAATAACACTCACATTCAGTCCACATCATAGGAATGTGCAACAATGTGAGACACTTGGCTATAGAGGTTACAGCAACTGTATAACTAACAACAGGGTAAGGTGTGGCAACAAAGTCACATACCTAACAAGCTACATACAATTGTTGCAGAACATGCCTGCCCCAGCCTCTAACACATCAGACAATGGTACAATGCACAAGTGGGTACAACAGCACGAGTCATTCAGGTGCACTAGTATGTGCAATACAATAAAATATCGAAGACAGGTATGACACAGCAGCCATGGAATACTCATCAGTGCTCTAGAAGCCACCATATGTATAGACATGTGTTTGTAAGTATGTATGCATGGAAAATGCACACATCAGCATTACCTACATCAGGAATATAACAAAGGTAAGAAGGGAAATTGTAGGTGCATGTTATGTTTATGAGGAGGCAGTTGCAGTACCATAAGAAAGTGCCACATGTAGCACCAGTATGTCATCTGACATATACTTATGCATGCAACAATGGCAGATAACAATGGAATATTGTATGCTGAAGATCAGTGTTGTAGTTGTGAGATTGTATGCTGATGGGCTGAAGATATGGTTGATGTAGGTCAACTAGAAGAGCAGGTCCAGTGGAGGCATTATTAACATCAAGTAAATCAGTAAAGCAGTAAAGCTGTCAATATGTTATAGAAAAATAGAACAAGGACATATATGTACACCATGGCACAATATGTAGGCAGTCTATCATGTCAGCTAAATACCTAGAAAAAGTCTGTGGTATCAGACATGTCATACATCACCAACAGGTAGCTTAGGTAATGGTGTGCTACATGGTCAGTAGCAAGGACAAGTGCACGCAGGTCATTGCCATGACATTGATGCAAATGTTAATATGCCTGTAAGAGCAGGAGTATACCATCAGGCACACTTCTATGCATACCAGCCATAGGCCCATGTGCAGTCATATGGACAGTGTCCTTCTGTTGTAGGCAGAGTCTTTACCAGTCTCAGTCTCAATAGGGGACTGCAGCTCAAGGTTATTATCATGACCATTATCTGATGCTCCAACATCATCAGGCTGGCGGGTCACACTATCCTCACTATACAGTGAGCCACAGGACTGACCCTTTCAGGACATGACAACATTGACCCCAATGCAGTGCCCTGTGTGCACTTGGCTGTACTCTCTGAATGAGGCACAACATATTCCTCCTCAGGATTAGTGGAAGGGGTTGTAGAGGAAGTGGAAATTGGATGTGCTGCAAATACAGGTATGATATGTTACATATATATATATATATATATATATATATATATATATATATATATATATTTGTGTATGTATATACATATACATGTACATATACGTATATATTGAAAAAGAGTGAATGAGAAAGGATATAAGTAAAAAAGTCTGAAGATTCACTAAGTACATCCAACTAGAATGGAGATATCTACTTACCTGGGTGGCATGGCCATATGTGGTGCAATGCCCATAGAGAACAGTAGCAGTCTTTATTAGTTGACCAACAAACACATGATAGTTGCATTGTAAAACTGCACATACATGTGGCCATATTCAAGATGTCTTTCTCTGACTACACCTCATTTGGTGAGAGCTGTAATGCTGCTGTGGAGTACAAACACACACATACACAACAAGTCAGTAGGAAGCATGCAGAAATCATCAAGGTCAGGTAAGCTAATGCATACAACACAAGCAGAAAGACAGATATCTGAAGGCCAATGTCTGCAACACACAGGTGGGTACAGCATGAGTCATTCAGGTGCACTAGTATGTGCAATACAACAACATACTGAAGACAGGTATGACACAGCAGCCATGGAACATTCAGCAGTGTATTGGTAAGCCACCATATGTATAGATGAGTGTATGTAAGCAGGTATATATGGAAAGGCACATATGAGCACCTTGCATGCGATGGTCCTGTGAAGGTGAACAGAATATCAGTAAATGCAGTGCTCACATTGTTACCTAATGGATTCTCAGTATAATATATGTAGGGCCACTCTTATTGTACCATAGCTGTAGGTGCAGTGAAACATGAATGACAAATGAGTAAAACGCACTCTTAACACCAGACAGTGCTCTTAAATCATTTGTCATTTATGTTTCACTGTACCCTACAGCTATGGTACAATGCCAACAGAGGGTGGCCTCTCCAGACAATGACAAACTGGTAAGAGTGACCCTACATATA
Source organism: Protopterus annectens (assembly GCF_019279795.1). NCBI lineage: Eukaryota > Metazoa > Chordata > Ceratodontiformes > Protopteridae > Protopterus > Protopterus annectens. Next base: position 1,242,079,681 of record NC_056725.1, read on the forward strand.
TGTATGTCTCTGAGTACAGAGACACATACATGAAGGCTGATGTTGGTGGCTTTTATATGATGGTCCTGTGAAGGTGGCTTTTATATGATGGTCCTGTGAAGGTGAACAGAACATCAGTACACACAATGCTCAAAATGTCATCTAAGCAGTGGTTAATGAACAGCATATACAGGCTTCTGTCAGCTGAGGTGCAATTCTGTTTATGTTGCAGGGTTGATTGCTGTGAAATAAATATGAACAGAAAATACATGTATGAATGTGCAGCCATGAAAGTCATTTATTTTTTATTTATTTTATTTATTTATTTTCAATTTGATTACCGGGGAAGTCCACTTGTCCAAGAAGTGCCCATTTTCAGTGGAGGCCTGGGGAGAAAAGCTCCATAGGCAATACAATACAATAAAGGTTACATAATGTAAGAGGTAAAATACAAGAGAAAATTTCATACAGTCAGGAAAATGCAAATGCATAATATACATCGTAAGACAGTGCAATACAGATTTTGTTTTCTCTTTCTCTCATGTGTATTATGCTATCCTGTATGTGAACAGTATGCATACAGCTGCATCTTGGACACAGCCTCTATCCCTCCATAGGAATATGAAGGTCCTTGCAGGTGGTATGGTGTGAGGCCAAGAATATTTTTATCTGGGGATGGTATAGGCAGACAACCACCATTGGTATTCCTGTCTGTCTCATAATGGTGGAGTCTTTTGGCTTCACAGAAGATCATGTCAGAGCAACTGTGATGGCAGGCATCCTGTGGCTGATTGTGACCACCCACAGCATTGACCAGGTTAGTAATATCCCTCCACACCTGTATCCTCCAGAGTGTATCACCCATACCTTTCAGCTGTCTAGCAATGCAAAAGACAACATACCAATGTATTACATGTACAGCCATCACTTACAGATAATTGTACTAAACACATATGACAACTATCAGGTGCTACATACATGAGTACAAAAAGCATACATGTGACACACATGCTGCCTAGTATATAATGTTATACATCCACAGCTGGGTTTTGAACCCAGGTTAGTAGGACTGCTCATAGTCTTTTACTATTCACATTAGCACTATAACAGCTACCCTGTCTGTGGGTGTATTCACACCTGCATTCATCTGCAGAGCCAAATATCCATAACATCTTATCTATATAGATTGGGTATATGGAACAGACATCAATACAGTAATTCACACAGAGCTGCAGGTTGGCTAGGTCAAGAGGATCAGTGTAAGTGGTACTGTTAAGCACTAATTTGGAACAAACCTAGGCTTTGCTATGGAGGTCCTGACATAACTGATGAAGGCTTTGTGGTTTACCTTTGTTTCAGAGGCTACTTTCGATTCATAATTGGTTTTGGAGGTTTTCACTAGTGATCTAATTTGCTTGTTGAGGCTAAGGAGGAAGTTTTTCTAATTGGGAATTTGTGCCTGTGAGGTCATTCTAGTGGTGACAGACATGCCATGTTTGTTCCTTTAATATTGATGGCCTTTCAGTGCTTCCATAAACAGCCCTTTATGGTGATGATGTCAGTAAATGCAAGTGCTTATACATGCTTCCCACAATGCAACACCAGATATATATCCTAAGTTGTAAATTTATGTTTAAAACCTTTCGTTACCTCTGTTTAAGTTTTACCATGCAGGTTTTAGTATGCTGATTAATTTAAAAATGTCTATTGTAAGGTAAGATTAAGTTTGCTGACAAAACCTATACGATAATCACCTATGTTTTACTTTTCCTTGGCTTGTAGGTGGGTTTGCATTGCATGTAAGTTGTATGTGTTTGCTGGTTTATTGCTGACAGCAAAAGGCATATCTTCTGATGTTATTTTTGATTTATCTGCATATACTTTTTATATGTATTATAGTGGTGGTCTGTTAGCTTCATGGTGTGCACCTCTTGCCTGTTTTGCTGTGGGATGGGTGTTACTTATCTCACTTGCTTGGGTTGGTAACAGAGATGCAGCACTATGTTGTAGGTGGGTTCTGCTCTTTCACATAGATGTAGGCACAGCTGCTTGTGTGACATACACTCAGCAGCATTGCATGTGTTTTGCACATTATTGTGTCACTTCTGATATGAGTTGAGGTACTGGAGCCTGTGTTATGATATCCAACATAAGGATTTGTTTGTTCATGAGTCAAATGATAAGAAATTAAATATAAAAATGAGGTTTAAACTTTACCTATGTCTGTATCTTATGTATAGATATCTGAGAATGGTCATGCTGTGTATTATCAGGACAATGTGTCAAGCTCTGACTGATACATTCTGCTGTCAATGTGATCTTAAGATGCTGTCAGGATGTATATTACCCACAATGTGTTGTTTCACTAATTTGCATAGGCATTACTATTCTCCTATGCAATGTTTAAAATGTGGAAATTTTCTTCATAGCACATATTGAAGTTGGGGTTTATCAACATGCTATACATGCCACAGTTACATTATTTTATGGTATTGCATTCCTGACACCACAACTTATATGGGAAAAACTGTCCTTCAAGTGTCACTCTGTGGCTTGGTTATTTCTGGCTTTCCTGCTGTGTTTTCTGACAACATGTGCAAATAAACTTCATATATTAGTTGTGGTATTGCTTACATTTTTTTGGCAGTGGCTCTGTGTGTTTTTCAGATGTATAACATGCTGTCATTAAGAGGTATATATGTGTTGTGCCGTTATTGTTTTTTGAAGTTTTATTGGATGTGTCAGTAATCATGTTACTTTACAGCATGATTTTCTGTTTTGGTGGATGCACTCTTTCAGTTATTTTATATATTTGCAAAGCTTATAGCCACATATGCCTTGTATGGAGGGCAGTGCTGTATATGTCCTTGTTTCAGGAAAGTGATGTGTACATTTTGACAGCCTCCCTTACAGTTGTAGTACTCATCCATATGGGATGATACTATTAGTTGTAGTATTACATGACACTACTCACATATGCACATCATTGTTCTTGTTCAATGTACATCAGAAATATGTGATTATATTGATGTCAGAACATGTCATGTCAGGATCAAAATTATGTGCTGCAGCTGACATTGTACAGTAATGTTTGCATACCGTGGTTGACACCTTTACTGATTATGGCTTAACACCTGTGATACTTCTGACTATACCATTCTTTGGCCTGTGAATTTAAACTGACGCTATTCATGTTTTGTTGTGTATTCTTTTGTGTGCAGACCACTTTAGGTGATGTATTGACATATTACATGATATATCATTACTCTGTCCTGTTACATGTTCACTGCACATGATAGTAGTGACAAGGTGTCTAACACAGTTGTGCTGTTGACAGACCATAAACTCTTAACTGTAAAATGTTATGTGTGTTCTTCCCTCACCTGACTGTGATGTCGGACCTATTCCTGAACTATGATACCTGCAGTACTGCTGATGCTGCTGTCTTGTACATGTGTTGTCCTTATCAGTCTGACAGACATAACAGCAGTATGTGTTTTGTGTTAGAGTTGAATATATTTCACATTGTTACATCACAAATACAGATGTAATAATGATCACCACATGTACATATTCCATGAATGGGTAATTCAGTAATGTACACATGTTGAAAGTGGTGTATTGGCATGCATTGTAATATTATCTGGTACTGTTTTGGCATATTTGTACCATGTGACTGACTTCTGCTATTGTAATATTACAGAGTCCGGGACCTGAGCGAGTCCACCCATCCTCTGGAGACGATGTTGGGAAGCTCTACCTCTGCCAGCAGATTCCAACTCCAAGAACCAGAGAGGAATGCATGATGACAATGATGATGATGGACCGGGACTATCAGAGGCCATTGTTCCAGCTGATCAGTAATGATGACCACAACCACCCCAGCCAGTTGAACTGAGGTAACAAATCCAAGATGTGGTGACAGATGTTTTCTGGATCCAGAGGTGTAGATTCCAGTATAACCATTGTGAAATGGAGACATACACTGCTGTCGTTTATGACATCAGTTTTGCAGACAGATAGCTCAGTTAGCCTGGAAATCTGCATGTGGCCTGCCTAATGTGCATATTGCAGCCCATAATATTGACACTTATAGTCCTGTTTGACCTTGTATGTCACAGCTAGATGGACCTCAGATTGCAGTCCACCATTGACCACAGAGCTGTCATATTGACAGTGCTCACATGACTACATTAACAGATGATGGCATATGGCATGTGTGGCTCATTACACTTTCTAACATTGCTGACATTCTCTATGTGTACCACTGTAATGCCATTCCCTTTGATGGTATCGCCACATGAGAACATAGTTGCCTAGTTTGCATATGCCCTTTGTGCCATAGTGACAATGTATGCCTTAGATAGGCTGCAATAAGTTAGAAAATGGTGTGCTAGACACTCTCATGTGCAATTACCTATGTGACTGCTGTGTATTTTGGCCTCATGCCCCATGTATTGGCCAGTACAGTTGTATTTTCAACACGTATACTTAGGCTGTGCACCTGTGGGAGCCTGTCTCAGTGCTACATGACATTAAAGGGCTCAAATGACATAGAAAGTGATTTGTGTGTCATGCTGATACCTTGCCATATGTAATTGCACTTGCGCTGTGTCACAGCAGTGCTCAGCCTCATTTTCATGGCACAAGATCACTGTGTTGTGCCTTTGGCTTATTTTGTGTAATGTGTACACCTTTGAAGCTAGTAATGGCTGTTTACATTCCTCTGCTCTACTCATTCTGCATAGTATGCCTGCAATGGTTTGCATGGCTATAAATCTGTGGCTTACAAACAACCCCTCCAACCCCCCCAAGAGACCCATATTAGTCATATAACTATGTTTTTCTTCACCTTGTGGTTTGCAATAGGCATGTACTCCTGACTGCCTTTTTGCCAGACAAACACAGTTATGTTTTATATTTATATGCCTTTTTGTGAATGTGCCATCTGTTGTCTGTACATATTGTTATGTGATAGCAGACATTGAATTTTGTGCATACAGATGCTACAGGTAGTTTTCCTGCTGTACATAACTGTGTTGCTTGTGACATTTGCACACACTCACCTTACATCCTATCACACGTGGAAATACCACACATTTCAGACCTCTTCCCCTTGCTGCATGAACTTGTAGCATCTTTAATGCCCTCTTGAACTCTACATTGTGTTGGGTCACATGCATGCATGTTGGCTTGACTCAGACATGCCTGTCCTGTGTTTTTATCTGATATTTTTTTCAGGCATGTTGTTCATTACTACTAGGATCATAATGTGACTACTTTCTATGCCCCTTTTAACTTTTGGCAATGTGTTACACATCTGCATGTCATATGTATATGTCTGTGTGCTGTGTACTGTAGCATCATTGGTCTGTAGGTGTACTGTACTTGTAGGACACATCTGTCACTACTATAGGCTGTCACAATCATGTGAGTCATATCCACACACTGTGGTGGTCATTGTGATGCTTTAACCTGTGTATGATCTCGACCGGTGTTTCATGTATTCTCATGACATACTCTCCATACTTCCAGAATACCTGTTATTGAACAGGCTTGCTGATATTCATTTGTCATATTTATTTGATGTTTTCTATTGAATCCCCATCACAGTGAGCTTTCTCCATGGCAACATAACATTGCATGCCATTGTTTGAGGTATGCACGCTGAGTGTTCTGGACATTCCGCTTGTATGATATGAATGCATACCTAGCACCATCTATGTCGTCCATGACATGTAAAGCCCCCTGTGATGGTAGATTCCAGTTCTCATGTCCAGCTGTGTAGTTTGCATGCTTATTTGGCCATTACACAGCCCCAAGACACATCTGCTGCAGCACTGCTGCTTCTCTTTGTGCATAGATATTTGCCTGTTGACTGCAGGATTGGGAGTTCTAATGTGACCTCTGCTTTTGTGATCTTACATGCCCCATTTGTGGGTACAATCTGCCTTGCTGTTGATATGGGTTGCAGCTGCACTACTGACAGCCTGCAGGATAGTGATGCTTGTTGTTTGTCATGTACTGCAATGTTGACTTTTCCCAATTTGTGCTCACAGTCACATTACTTTTGTATGACTGTCACAGTTTATAACATCACAGCACTGTTTTGTACATCGGTACATAACATATTTTTGTGGTGCAACATGGCTGGTATGAATCCCTACCCTATTTGTTAACTTTGTTTCACCCCTGTTGTGCAGTATATATGTGTGTTGTCTATATATCTTACCTGTCTTTTTTGTATATTGCCTACCTTTGTATGTCTCCTGGTGTGATATCTGTTACATGTTCTTTACACACCCTTTTCTCCCTCCTCCAGTTTTAATCTTTTTCTCCAAAATTGAAAAAAGGGACCTATTCCCACCAACAAATACTCATGAGCCTCTAACTCTCTTTCTGACTTTCCTATTCACTCATCCCTCTTCTGTCGCCCTCTTCTTCACCCCCACCCTACTATCTGCTTTTCTGTCATTCTATTTCCTAGTGTGCGTGCATTACACATTTTTCCATACCCTTTGTTATCTACAGTTACTGCTAGTGATCTGGCAGTATATGCCACTTCAAAGTAACATTTTTAATGACATTTTTTGTGTATTATGGAACATTCCACTTCAAAGTAACATTTTTAATGACATTTTTTGTGTATTATGGAACATTATGCAACTATATTTATCACAGTATTTTATATTTCTGTTTCATTTTATGACATACTCATCAATATGTTGTGGATATATGCAGTATACCAGAGATATTAATTGTGCTCATTTATGTTCTGTCATTCCTTTACTGCATATTAGGGACAAGTATGTTTGATTTTGTGCACATGTAGTATACATGCCTTGCTAATGGGATATATCAGTTTATGGACATTTCTTTTTCAGCGTTTAGTTTAAGGTTATATTTGACATTGTGCTGACATTACTGCTTACCATTTGTAGCTGCTTTATACTAAGGTTGTCTTTTCATATTGACATGCATTAGCATATCATCTGCTTTCCTGGAAATCTTGCTCTGAACTCAGTGCACTCCTCCAAGTTCCACATATCTTTTGGAATCTGTCCAATCATGTGCATCATAAAGGTACATTTTTTATTAAATATAGATTGTAAAATATTTATACCAATCTTGTCTAGTAGATTAAAACTAATGCTACCAACACTGTTATTTGAAGACTAAACAGAGTTTATTATTAAGGACAAATACAAGAAATCATCAAAAGAATAATAAATTCTGCAAATATTAGGAATCATTGTTATTATCTTAGATTTTAAAAGGCATTTTAGTCTCTATATTGGCAGCAATTATTTAATGCTTTAGAGATTTTTGGTATTCCAGATCTCTATATAAATCTAGTAAAAAGTGTTGCACAACTATTTTGTGTTAATATTAAAACAGGAGTATTTGTATCTCAAGTAATAACCATAACAAAGAGATTTAAACAGTTGTCCCCTTTATTTTATTTTATATTTGTTGATCGGGCTAGTCCAACTGGATACATGTCCATTTTCAGTAGAGGCCCGGGGAGATAAGCTCCATTAAGCTAATAGACTGCAAAATAATAACAATGATAATAATGATTTACATAATGGTACACTACAACAATAGACTAACAAAAAAAAAAACAATTTACATGAGTATCTGATACAAGATGTATTGGCATTATTACAAGAGAGAAAGAGATAAAAAGTAATTAAAGAGTTAAAAAAAACATTTCACACAGTAGACAGCTTAATACTCACCACAGAGAAGGCTAGCAAGGAATATCATACCCTGAGAGATAACTAAGAACACTCTAGTTAACATGATTTTAGGTAGCTTTCAAATTCTACAGACCAAGTGAAAAAAGTAGCAAATATATACATGGTATACACATGTAGAACAGTTATTTTGTGGGTTTATACTCAGCGATAGTTTCCCAGGAAGACTAGGCTAGAAACAGCATTCAGTAAGCTTACTGGTCCCACTATCTGAGGTCAGGAGAGGGGTATGCAAAGAGGGCAGAAAAAGACAGAGATAAGGACATGGAAAGAAGGAGGGTATTAGTCAGGGTTAGTACATGGGCATAGCCATTGTGTTTTAAGGAATGTTTTTAGGTGCTTCTTGAAAAGTGGTGTTGAAGAAAGAGATGATAGTTCACTGGGAAGCTTGCACCAAGTTCTTCCCACAGAGTTAGGAAAAAAGACAGTCACCTGATTTATTGTTGGATTTATGGATGGCTACTAGTAATTTATTAGCTGAGCGTAGGGTTGTAAGATTTTTGTAAGGGGTGATAAGGCTACAGAGTATTGGAGTATTACTGGGATGATGCAAAATCTTTTGGGTGATAGTAAGTTGCTGAAGTAGAAGCTGATTTTGCAGTTCCAGCCATCCTAGCCTGTTTAAGATTTTGACAATGGTGGGTTCTAAATGGGGAGCCAGTGGCAAATCTGGCAATGTTATAATAGGAGGTTGCCAGTTTATTCAGGTTACTTTTGGATAGATTAGTATAAATGGGGAAGGCATAGAGGAGGGTGGAGATAAGATGTGTGTGGGCATTGGTAGTTCTAGCTAAAGGAGTAAGGAAAGGTTTAATCCTGTAAAGGGAGCCTAGTTTTCTATTAACTGATTTAATGGTTAAGTTAATGTGAAAATCAAATTTAAGGTTGTGGTCAATTGTTACACCTAAAGGTTTAGTGTTTGGGTCAGGTGCTATGACAGTGCCATTATTGGATGTAACTGTGATATTGAGAGGGGAGAACTTCTGTGTTGGAGTGAACAGAAGTAATTTATTTTTTTTAGGGTTTATGAGGAGACAGCATTGAAGGAACCAGTTTTCTACTAAGTTAAATACTTTTTGGGTGATGGACTGGAGTTCAGCAGAAGAGGCAGAGGCACAGATTAATGTGGAATCATCTGCATATTGTAGCAGGTAGCTTGAGGAAGGTTAGCATTTAGATTGTTAATGAAGATAGAGAAAAGGAGAGGTCCCAAAACAGAGCCTTGTGGGACACCAAGGGTAATAGGGAGGTGAGTGGATAAGATATTGTCCCAGAGGACAACTTGTTGAATATTTTCTAGATAGGACTTGAACCATTTCACTGCTTGGGGGCCCAATGAAAGTGATTTAAGTATATTTATAAGTAACTGATGGTTAACCATATTGAAGGCTTTAGAGAGGTCAATAAAGAGCACAGTGGAAAGCATGTTGTTATTGCAGTCAGAAAAGGATAAGAGTGCAGTGGTAGTACTATGGAATGGCCTAAAGCCATGTTGACCATCAGCTAGTAGGTTATTTTGGAGAAGGTGATCAAGTAGTTGCCGGTGGATAAATTTTTCCATGATTTTCGTTAATGGAGAGAGTAAGGCTATGGGACGAAAGTTTGAGAGTTTGGTTGAGTTACCACCCTTATGTAGTGGGATAATATGGGAGATTTTCCAGAGAGATGGGATGGAACCATCAGTAATGGTTCTATTTATTAGGATAGAAATGGGGTAGGCAAGCAATCTTGTTGCACTTTGCAGGTATTCAGGTGGTAGCAGGTCAGCTGAGGGTGTACATGGTTTAAGTTTTTGAAGTAGGGTATAGATGAGGGATGTTGGAACTGGTTGTAAATGAAATGTAGGAGGTAATCTAGTCAAGGAGGGAGGCAAAATTGAGCTAACAGGTGGTAGGGTATTTGCTAGAGATTGGATGGTTTCAGTAAAAAAGTTGTTGAAAGCATCAGCAATCTGGTTGGGAGAGTTATGAGAGAAACCAGAAGAGGTTGGTGTCTTGGAGTGTCCGGGGTGTAGGAGTCTATTAATACCTGACCAGAAACTTTGTGGTTTCTGTTGATGGGTTTGCTGGAGTTTAAAGTAAAAGTTTTTTTTGTCAAGCAGTATTGATTTTTTAGTGGTATTTCTCAGCTGTTTAAGGTTTTGATGATCGGTTGGGTTTTAGTAGTTCTCCATTTGGCCCAGATTTTGTTTCTCAGTAACATTTTAAGCATAGTCTCTTTTGTGAGCCAAGGAGCAGTTTTGCTCCTAGTTCTGACAGTGCGAGTGGGGGCATGGTATTCTAGGATTTGCAAGAATTTAGAGTTAAAATATGACACTGCTTCATCGAGAAGGTGTTTTAGGGGTGACCAATCACAAGCTTTCTGCTTGGAAGCTTACTGGGTTAAATTTTTTGTTGTTCCAGATAGTTCTAAAGATGGTTTGGTTGGGAATAAATGTCTTTTGTCTAATTATATAAGTAAGTGAGTGGTCACTAATGTCATCAGGAAGGATACATGCTTTATATGTGAGGGGATGACTATTTACTAATATCCAGTCTAAGGTGCTTTGTTTGTTATGAGTACCATACAGGAGTAGGAACCACCACGTTGAAAAAATAATATGATGACTGCTGAATAAAATATCAACTCATTTATTGTATAAAACAAAAGAAAAGAAAAAACAGATGAGCGCTTTCGCGTACACACCAGTAAGCTTCTTCAGATCTTAATATCTACATTTTGCTGACCCCTTTTATACAAGAATTCAAATTCAGAATGCAATAAGTAACTAATCAATTAAACAATTGAACCATTAAGTAATTCATTAAAGATGCAGTACTACAATGAACGTTTTTATAGCTGCCTGATATCACTATTAATTCTAGTGGCAAGAACCTCAGCAAATAAATAGACTAACAAATAAATATATAGATAGGTAAATAAATAGATGAATAAAAACTTTAAAAAGTTTTAAAGTACTATCGCTCTAAAGACAGAAGCTGTACATTTTATATAACGGAGGTATACACTGGTTTGCTGTAAGCAAGCATTTATACACATATTCATTCTTCCGTTATATAAAATGTACAGCTTCTGTCTTTAGAGCGATAGTACTTTAAAAGTTTTTTAAAGTTTTTATTCATCTATTTATTTACCTATCTATATATTTATTTGTTAGTCTATTTATTTGCTGAGGTTCTTGCCACCAGAATTAATAGTGATATCAGGCAGCTATAAAAACGTTCATTGTAGTACTGCATCTTTAATGAATTACTTAATGGTTCAATTGTTTAATTGATTAGTTAATTATTGCATTCTGAATTTGAATTCTTGTATAAAAGGGGTCAGCAAAATGTAGATATTAAGATATGAAGAAGCGTACTGGTGTGTACGCGAAAGTGCTCATCTGTTTTTTCTTTTCTTTTGTTTTATACAATAAATGACTTGATATTTTATTCAGCAGTCATCATATTATTTTTTCATCGTGGTGGTTTTTCAATCGTGGTGGTTCCTACTCGTGTATGGTACTCATAATTGTTTAGCTGACTTTTTCTTGATGAGTGAACCTTTGGATCTATAGCGGCATCTATTTTTATTGGATTTGTGCTTTGTTTGTTATTAGGTTTATGGATTCTGGTGGGGGTGATGATTGTTTGGGAAATGCCATTTAGGTTTATATGGGTAGTTGGTTTGGCAGACGTATGGCTATTCCAGTCAATATTAAAATCACCAAGCACTGTGGTTTCTTGTGGGAAGGACATAGAGAGCCAGCTGAGGGTACTTTCAAGGGTTGTAATATTATTGCCTGGAGGAAGATAGGAGCAAATTATGTATATGGATTTGCTGGCATTAATCTGAAGCTTAGAAATAAGGATTTCAACATTACTAGGTGAGGGTAGTTGAACATCTAGTGAAGTAACCTGTAACTCAGATTTGTACAGTATTGCCACACCTCCACCCTTTTTGGTTATACAGTCTAATCTCAAAATATTATAACAGGGTGGGGTGATTTCACTGTCCTGGGTTACTGGTTTGAGCCATGTTTCTGTTGGACATAGGATGTCAAATGAATTTCACATCTTTTATTTGCTTTATAGAGGAATGG
>NC_056725.1:1242096503-1242171503 GCF_019279795.1 Protopterus annectens
CACCTGCAAGAACCACCATGTTATACATGCAAATATCTTCTGAAGCAGACTGCCAAGAAGGGAGTGTCTGCTCATTTGGAGAATCCGGTTCAAACACACACACAAAAACTCATTTGATTTCCAAAATCACTGTAGCACGATGGTGCATCTTTTAACTTAGCCAAACATAAACAATAATTCTTTCACTTATCATGTTTAACTTCATAAATGAATACTAAAAATATCATAGACATCAAAGTAGCCATATTTGTAGTATCCCATTACATTATATTACAATATTTTGTTGTACTGATAAGTTGAAGAACAAGATGGCCCAGTTGTTTATGGTAAACCACATTTATAATACTTAAATAACTAAGGCTGCACTACTGCAAACATTTCTCATTCACATTTCCTTCAGAAAAGGCAATGTTCTCAAGTGTCTTTGCCATCAGATATTAAAATGTTACTCTAGTCAGATGGTGAACTGAAGCTAATCTGTGATCCTGCTTAAAATACTTATACCTCTGTCTTAAATAAAATAAGTCACTATAATAGTGCACTCATTTTCCCCCTTCAAGCTGAAATCAAGCCCTCAAGTTTCTAGATCAAACTGAAAGCCTGCTACAAAGCCACTAAACCAGTTTCAGAAAACTCAACATCAAATAAAAAGAAATGCCTTTCTATCATTTATTCAGTTGTATTGCTTAAGGTCACCACCATAAACATTTGCATTCACTAATTATGCTGTGGGATAGTTGGTTTCTAAGAACTTACCATCTAGACGTTTTGATCTTTGGTAAATATTAATCTACCAGCATTCCATCACTAAGATGATGACAACTGAAATTATATTTCTTAGAGGAGTTTCCTTCTCATCTTCCCACTCTGGCATGAAAAACATCAAATAAGACTCATACTTAAGTTAAAACTAGTGACACTGGAGATGTCCCTTGTACTATACTTACAAGAATTTACACATGCAGTGTGCTAAGAGGTTTTATGCTGATGTTTTACATATTTATTTCATAATAATAATAACAACCAGATATTCAGATTAAAGGACCCTCAGTTCTTTTTTTGCTAATGAGGCCCAAAAATGCTCAAAGCATTAATGGAAACAGCAGCAGAATTATGTCACAGTTTAATATAATATATACATAAATGGCATGAAAACAATAGATTAGATATAAACAAAGTACACAAAAGATCAGTGACATAATTTAGCATTCAAGATGTTAAATAATAATAATAATAATAATAATAATAATAATAATAATAATAATAATAATAAAGCAAGAAGTGAAGAGCAGTAGAGTTCATGGTTATTTAATTGTTTGTTAACCAGGTAGACTGGCTGGTCCAGAAACCTTTTCAACCACGACATGGACCAAGATGGCCACAGAAAATTAAAAGACATACGTATGAGATGCTGTAAAGCCAAAGACTTCTCGGTGTCCAAACACAAAAGTTGAAGTAATACACATGGATGTGCACACACAAAACATTGTTTAAATGCATATAGTAAATACAGCCAAAAAAAATGTAAAACCCAGCTACAAGACAAAGTATACCTAAAAATATTAGGCAAGGGGTTATATTTCATGACACAGAAGGCAAACTCAGCAGTCTAACTAAAACAGAAAAGCAATAAATGAGTAGAAATGTATTCAGCATAAGATCGTTGTAAATCTGCAATATTTACCTTTGATATACTCAAACTGTGTTAGGAATACTGTGCACGCCTCACCCTTGGTCTTAGTGTACAAGGATGAGATATGACAGCAAGCAATATTTGTTGTTCTAAGGGATTAATGAAACAGTTGTACTTTTGAAGATCTTTTAGTCCATGGCGAACCTTGTCTCTAAAACAGAAAAAATTATCTGCATTTTTATTTATCTTTATTAAAATTCCTCCATTAAATCAAGTTACACATATAGCAAATATAAATCTATAGCTGAATAACATTTGATCTTGAAACAGCAGTCAAAACCATACTAATTAATATGGATTCAGTCATAAGAAAAAAATAAATATAGAAATCCTGTCTAAACCAAAACCAGATTATCTGCAATGTACACAAGGTGTGTCACATTCCAAAATAATAATTATGTACAGAAATTTATTATAATCCAGCACATATTACTCTGAAGAGAAAGCTTATATTATTCAGAGTAATATTTTAATATTTTTCAAACAGTGAAGACAATTTAGGCCATAGTTTGCTATTAGCAGATGCCTGTTTAGATCTCATCAAAATTGTATTAATTTCATTTTTATAAACAGTAGAAGTTATATTCAGAAATTCAGAAAAAGGAAACATGCTAGATGTTTACAGTTTTTGCTTACTATTATCTTTATTTGTAACATCTAAGACACAGAAAGTGATAATTAATCTTTATTAATACATAAAGGAATAGTACCATTAAATAGGACTAAAACTGGGATTCAGAAGGTCGTAACATTAAGCCTTTCCTGTTCAGTGACCATTATTCTCCTGAGGTTTTCTCCTCATGGGAACCTCAATGTCAAGAGCAGTCTCACACGCAGAGCTGCATGTTGATATGGTAACTCAGGGGCATGGTTAATACTAATTAGCCATGTGGTTTCTGGTAGAAATGTCCACAGCTCCCAATTTGCTTGGCCATGCAATTTAGGGAATCACTTGAACAAGTAAAATTTAACTCTAGGAGGAAAAGTGAGAGTCTGAAAGGGTTTAAGTGTGTGTGTGTGTGTGTTGAAGCATGCATGGGGTGAATGGGTGAAATTTTGGTCAGTGTGATCGATTCTAGGGGTTGTTTATTGATGATTGTATATATATATATATATATATATATATATATATATATATATATATATATATATATGTGTGTGTGTGTGTGTGTGTGTGTGCGTGTGTGTGTGTGTGTGTGATTCTAGGGTGGCTACCTTTACTAACACAATGCATGGGTTGCTAGAAGAAAATATTAGTGTCAGGTCTTGCACTGGCATGAGATTCAGATACATAATAATGATATTTTTATTTATTTATTTAACATTTGTTTACAGGGAAAGTCTGACTGGGACAGAGCCCATTTTCAGCAGAGGCCCAGGGAGAAATACTCCAGACACACGTCTTTGGAATAATTTAATAAAGAGGTCTTCCTCATTGTGGCCATACTTGTCCTGAATCATATTTTCTCATAGTTACACTACTTATTCAGCATGTTTTGGCCAGTTAGCATGATCAATGGACATTTGTCTGAATTCTTTAAAATGTAAAGGTATATTGTTCTAATTTAAAATTATCCCTTCGGTTCAATAAACTCTGTGTAAACTTCGCACAAAGCTTATATGGAGTTTACCTGTGTGCACAGTGATGTGCCATGAGCAGCTATTGGATATTCATGCCGCACACAGCATTTCAATGTAAATAAGTGAGGTTATGTTGCCAGCCAGGAAACCATGTAATCGGATGCGCATAGCAATCCTGTTTTAAGTCAGAGCACTGAAGGTCCGTGTTTTTGCTCAGAATGCCACAATAATCACCAGGGCTTAACAGACAATAGTTTTCATAGCTTTCAATCTCTTAGTGCAAGACATCTGGACAAAGGCCAACATAATGGGGGGACAATGACCCAGAAATAGGGACATTTGACATATTTGATCTTTAGAAATATGCTAGAATAACAAGAGGTTTGTGTTAAGATACATTTTCTGAAGGATTTGAAGTCTGAAACTCAAATGTGTATGTAATTATTGAGTCACAAAAGTCCTGAAATCATCCCAGTGATATAACAGAAAACCACAAATTTGATAAGGAACACACCAAAAGATATATAAGGCAAAATCGGAACAATCTGTGAAAATCTGGACAGTTGAGAGTTATGATACTTAAGTATATGGCCCAAACACAGTACAGGACAGTGTATACAGTGCAGAGTATTGTAAAATCCCATTCTTTTCTGTACTGAAGTTGTCTAAATGATCTGTAAGGGTACATGGACTGCCATGTAAAATAAGCACTTAGGAGAAGTGTGTGTGTGTATTGAACAGGGACACACAGGTGAATTGTAGGTATGAACATGAGAAAGAGGACAGATGAAACAACCTAATATACAGCAGATTAGGGCATGTCAATAGAAGATGGTTGTAGCAGCAACACCAAGCACATATTAATATGTTACAGTAGTAGGACTGCACATTGAAAATATGTATTATGTGACTGTCACATAAGGTGATGTAACAATGGGGAAGATGTCTGTGTGGGATACGCATCCTTATATGAATAATGCAGGGAACATCTTGCAGGGATGTTACATGCAATTGGGACAGGGTGCATATTGTGAAGCTTTTTTAACTGATTTGCCTGAATATGAGTGTAATTTCAGCAGAGGTCTCCAGCAAGTTGGACACAGGTAAAGGCATCATGGACAACATTAGAAGAAGCATACAGAATCATATCAGAATGATACCACCAGTAATCCCATGTCTCTGACATAACATGTGTGATTTACAGTGATCAAAGATGATCCTGCATGGACACACTTGTACAACTATTATGACATGTCCACACTCTATGAGGGTAATCACACACACTGACATGGAACCATAACATCTGCTGGAGGTGTTAGGAGGAACACTGCTATACCTGTATGTGACATTATGATCAATACAGGCTATTTGACTTGTGTGTATGGCATATGCATATGGCAGATCCACACTGTCACAAATGTTGCTCGTGCCATTAATGTTGTCAAACAGCTATGTATTTACTGTGAGCATCACTGGAACAGGTATCACACATGCATCTGGTATAACAACTTGATGGAGGTTCTGCACCATCAAACAGTAAGAATACCTAGATATGGCCAATGAAATGTGTGACAGCTCACTGTAACAAAGGTGGTACGCTTCAGTTACACATCACTGGAAGATGTATAGGGAGGTACATGAAGAAGGGTGCATTGTACTCCGTTACTGGTGTGATGAAGGCTGTGAACTATGGAGGTATTATGGCCTCTGATATGGATGTCCTTCACACACTCAGTAGTTGTGTTACATACAAGGAAATAATCAGCACTATGACCACATGCTGGTGGAAGTTCCACTTGCCATCTACCTCAGGACACAGGTCACATATCTATTGGTTTGATTATAGGGTGTCATGTCTACATTGTACTTGGGTTGTGTGTTTTGTTTTCCTGATGTAACAAATCCCCCATGTTTTTGTGTCATTGCAGGTGGTGTCATGGCTGTGGCAGCAATCTTTGGTGTGTGCTGATACTGTCTGTATTATACTAATATCACAGCTGGATTCAATAATTACCTACAATCTGTAGTCCTTCAGACAGCTGTTTGGACACAGGATGTGTATGTCATCCATGATGTCGATCACTTAAATAATGGACAGGAAAGGGTCTAGCAGACAGCCCTGATGTATGGACCTGATCACCAGACCTGAGATATAGGTCACTTCACACGTCAACATGTATGGATGCCACATATGTGACCATATCTGACAGTGCTGAGTGAATGGCTCATTGTGGATTTGTGTCAAATGCCTTGGGCTTGTCAAGTTCAAAAGGATGATAGTGTTGTCATTATGCATGCCCTCAATGACCTCTTTGAGGACATCTAACAGATGTAACAGACATAATGTAGCATTAGCAACTCACACGGGTCTGTTACACACAGCTGGGATATCACTTGTGTCCATTTAGAAAAGTGCATCTATAAGTATATTGTAAGCAAGTAAATAGTGACAGATTTGTACAGATATTACCTTAACATGTGACAGCAGAGACTTATTTGACTTATATGAGTCCATTATTAAGTAATAGGCCACCGGCATCAAAGATTCCCACAGTCATACCTCTCAAAGGTACAGATGATCACTGCATGCCCTCAGTTTAGTACCATGCATTTGTACTAGAACATCATTAAAGAGAGAGGTTAGAAAGTAATGATACACATTGCAGTTTCTCACTGCACAACCCTCACAAGATCATTCACAATAAAGCTGGGAAATTTTGATGCTATCATCTGTCTAACTTTCCAAGGCAAATATACTAAGCACTAGGTCAGCTATGCACCCTGAGCATCAGACACAAATGTATCCATGAATCCAAAATATAGAAAACAGGGATATGGTGCAATTATCATCACTTGCACAGGGTGTTGTGTGTGTGTGTGTGGGGGGGGGGGGCAGGAAGCCTAGGCTGACACAAAAGGTCACTGAGTGTGTGTGAGTAAGAAAAAGAAGCAGGCGGACATATGGATAAACCAACAAATGGCCAGTGAGACAAAATGAGTTTTAAGCTGCATGGCTTAACAATGTAACTGTTGTGTGTGCATCTGTAGGGGTTTCCCAGGTGAAATTGGTGTGTGAGTGTCTGCATGAACACAGCCAAGCTCTGTGCTAGTTGGATAGGTGTGAGCCATGCATGGTAGAGGTGACAGTTCATCTTTGTCATCCCAGGACATGAGAACTGTCTCTGCCAGGAGTTGCACTGGCATGTCCATGCCCATGGTCAGATGCACTGCTACTACATGACTGTGACTTATGTTTGCTGGACAAGCTCCCTTCATGGGGACACCCAGGACCACAACCCCATGGCCTGCTATATCTGAGAGTGGACAGCTCATCCACTGATGGAGCAGTGGAAGTATTGTCACTATGGGAGTGTGATCAGGCATGGCTACATTGACTAACAGCAGATGATGTGGCTGATCTACACCCACAAGGATGCCGTTCCCCTCCCAGCAGATGTTCCTTCACAGACAACGATCGTTCCATGACAATCATCCCTCGTTCCATCACAGAGATCCCACTTTCCAATGTGTCATTCATACAATCCATTGAATCGGCAACATGGTGGAGGCAGTCACGCATGTCAGCCTGTGCCACATCTACAACCCTGAGCGTTTGTCCAGAGCACCTATGAGAATGTGCCTGTGCCTCCATGACAGCCCTAAACATATGTTAAGTGTCACGGGAAGAGACACCTGGAGCAGGTAGGGGTGGGACAGCAGGCCTCCTCTGAGCACCTCTAACAACCCTCCTGTGTGCCACCTCTCCCACAGTTTGGCTATGGCCAGAGTCAACAAGCACTGAAGTCACAGTAACCACACTTCCCTGATTGATTGTCTCACCCTCCACCTGTCCAATATCTGTGGGCTCCCTGGAATGGGTAGGCATATGCCTACTGGCTGTGTCCAGTGGAATTTCAAGTGATGGCTGTATGTCAACCTCAGTGTCAGATTCAACCTCTGCACCCCCTGAGTGTGTTTCTGTTTGGCCACAATCATCATCAGAGTCTGCTGATACACTGACATCAGGTGGCAGAGGGCCCACATTTCCACTGTCATGATCACTGAGATGAAAAGCAACAAACACAGGAAATGACTAATACCTATGCAACTATAGTCCAATATATGCTAACAAACTAACAGTGGTGCCACTATTACAGACACTACAGCAATGCACACAACAGGCCTGACATAAACATCACACACTAAAATATTTCTTTAAATTTCTTAGTGGTACTGACATAAAATTGTTTGGCTTACCATCTGCAGATGGTATTTTCCTCTGCAAGCCAGATGGTCCTGGCAGAGGTTAAGGAAAAGGTAAGGGCAACATCATCACAATTAACAGCAATACAAGGGGTAATACTTTCACCCCTTTATATGTCCATTAACTATACTTTCAGAAATAACTTGGCTGACAACTCCAACTTAAGCTAATCAATCAGAATGTGTTGTTAACTTTAGCAATCTTTAATCCCCTCCCCCCAAAAAATACTGTGACACTGAAGTAAGGCATTGATTTCAATTGTTTTACTATACAACAGTATTCAACTGTTGCGATAACAAAGTCTACCTGGAAGCTCATCCTGGGACATGCTTGCAGTCCCTGACACTGTAGCACTGACATGTTCTGTAGTATCCTGGGAGCTGTGTGGATCCCTGACAGTGGCCAGGAACTCTTCATTCAGTGTTAATGATAGCTCCATAGCAGGGTCTCTCCCATTAAACATCTTGTCATGGCCCACTGCAGCTGCTCTCCTCTGTGCAGATATGATCATGTCAGTGCCCTGTGGTGTACCTGCTCATATGTCCTGCGGTGGCCCACCACGGCACTCACAACATCCACAATCTAGCACCAGCTTTGCATTCTGCATGTCATATCTCCCTATCTTTCAAGCAGGAAGGCACCATGTTGCCTAAAGACATCCACTATCACCTGATTCCCAGCTCAGTGAAGGGAGTTCTCTTAGGATTGACATGCCTGAGTGGCATACTCTTCAGTGTCCTAAAAGACATCAGAAGAATAATACACATAAGTATCACGTAACAACTAAATAACTGTTCCCACATTAATCAGTAAAGGTAGCCTCTCAGTATTACCACACTGGAGAAACATAAAACAGTATAGAAATGTGAAATATGAACAACGGGCTGGATGCAAAAAAAGGAGAGTAACAATAGCAAAATATCCTTGTTTGTAACTTAGCTTTGTTCTCCCCAAAAAGAACAGGCAAATGACACATTTTGCTAACAAACCATCTTTGAAATGCTAAAAGTGCTATCAAAGGAACTGCCCCTGAAACATTTGTACATATTTATTGCAGAGCATTCCATTTTAAAGTGTTGGTGATCATGTTACCTGTGAAATGCCTTGACAAACACATTAGCTAGATTTTTAAGTAATGCATACAGATGAAAGTACAACAACCTTTGCTTGAGATGGTTCTTAAGTACATCCCAGCATATGGTGTATGTAGCCGACAAAATGCAAGCATACTTTCTGAGGTTCAGTAATCCTCTGTGCAAATATATCCTGAAGAAATAGTGTATGTTTAGTGTTCTCCACATAAACAAGTTTCCTCATTATGAGTTTCCCTAGCTACACAGTTGCCTTTTTATAATGGTGTAGATCCAGGGTTGTTAACATGGTGAAAATGCAAATGAGGTGTGAACTGATTAGAACTGCTGAATCCCAAATACTTGGATCCGTGTAGGAGATGTAAACATAGTGCAGGCACTCCCTTACTATTTGTTTTTAATGGCTTGCAACTGTGAATGGTTAATGGTAGGTAGAAGGAAAACACAGCAGCAATGCAGGCTGCCTTACATACAGTGGGTGTGTCAGGTTAGATCTACAAAGTGTTAGAAGTAAAGTTGGAAATGTGAGTAAGCAGCATACAATTCATGTGTTCTGTTCCTTAACATCCAACCTGACCTTCATTTGTTGGCAACTGCATATGTTATTATTTACAGTTAATATCCTCACACATTTTATGGCCAATGATATAGAATGGCTTACAGACTGCATGTCTCAGATTTATGGTCAGATAACTGAAGAATGACCAATAAATGCAAAGAGATGACACAAAGCTGTATATTTGCAAGAAATAATCATAGGTTGTGTGATCACTAAGTGCACTAATAATAATAAATGTACTAATAACAGTTGTATTTGTTTTCAAATTACTGTAGAATATATTGCAATTGGTTGTGTGCAGAATGATTTCAGTTCCTTGCTCCAAAGCTGTTTGTGTGGCAAAGATGGATAAGGCACCCATCCTGTGTTCTGAAGGTTCATTGGAGTGAGAGTTCAAATCCAGATCTATGTAGACATATTGCATGTGAACCATCATTTTGTAGTCTATGTGCCATAGATTGAATTTTCCTCATTTCAACTACTTGTCCATGGAGATGTCTCATTTCAGGAAAGACACTCAGTTGCTGGAAGGCATGACTATGAAGACCAAATAGTGACACTTGACAGCCTCTAATGCATTCATTTTCTATCATTTTCTCTTCATGAGTTACCAATAGAATAAAATTGTTTCCAAGGGACTGCTGGCAAGCAATACTCCTTTACTTGTTTTGTGAAACCATACCAGACAGCTTTCTCTGTCAGTTGCAGTATATAACTTGTCATCTAAAAGGTAATTTCAGACTGTAAAAGCCATGCTTTTCTAAATATGGGAGCAAAGCCTCTGTCTGTTTGCAGAAATCAACATCTCCCAAGTGTTCAAAAATCTCAGTAAGCCCATAGAAAATGTCTTAGTAAATGACATATAGAATGGGGTTCTGCAATGGCAGCCTCAGGAAACTTAGGCAAAGAAACAACAATCCTCTTGGCATGTCCAACTCTGGGTGAGATGGAATGTCTACAGAAAATGTACACGAACTGTTCATTACTGAAAAAATAACCAACTATGTCTAACCAAATAAATATATTTTTCAACTATAATTCACTTTTTCCTGAGCATCACAAATTAATCAAATAAGACTGCAAAATATGTAGTATATATTCTAATCCATGAATTGTTAGCATATGCTATTTTATTTCACTGTTTATTGCCACAGCACAATAATACACTACTGCTCAACTTTCTTTATAGGAAATGTGTAGTTCAACATCCACCACATATTCTTCTGTTTAGCCAACACAGCTACATCAACTTTATATAATGCTACTTTTACTGAGAATGATATCCCTTGTTAGATAATAAATTGTCAATGACAACTTTTTTATATTATAATTTTCTCAGACAGGATCAGTTAACCAGTGGTGGCAACATCAAAGGATAAAAAGAAGCACAGTTTTAAGAGTTTGGCATAATCAGCAGGCTTAGTCCTTTCACATGTGTCTTGATTTTGCTCTCCACTCAGTCCCCCTCCCTTCTGGTGTAGTAAATGTGTGTGGGCCAGGTCAAGAGGATTTATATTAGCTCCCTCCTTTCACTCCTTATGGCCATTGCTGAAATGACACATGTAAATGGAAAAGGCAGTGGTAAGGCAGAGTGCTGGCATTGCATGCAATTGTGAGTCATTGCTGCTACCAGCAGTCTGAGTGGTCGGCCAGCACAGGTGTAGGACACTTCAGATTCTCATGAGCTGAAGCCCCATGCCTGTCCTTGGCATATTAGTGGAGTGGCGGTCCTTACCCTTCTGCTTTTTCTCTTTACATGTGCCCTTTCTGTGCCCCCTTGTCGGTTATCAGACAAACGCTTAGGCACTAAGGCCAGGAAGGTTTCTCTTCAGAGATTTGTGCCAACATCCCTTGTGCTTCTGGGTGCATCACTGGGTGTCATACCCAACCACCATGGATCTTGTGATCAACCTGGGTGGCAGTTGGGAGCTTGGAGACTCTTCAGCTCAGTCCCATAGTGCTACTTTCCTAGGTGAGCATGGCCTCAGGGGTGCCACTGTGATGCAACATTTCCCTACTGGAAACGACACATGCAAAAAGACAAAGCCTGGGGAAGGCTTGGCCTTTTCACATGTTGTCTTGGTGTCACTCTCCACTCAGTCCCCCTCCCTTCTGGTGTAGTAAATGTATGTAGGTCAAGTCAAGAGGCTTTACATTAGCTCCCTCCTTTCACTCCTTATGGCCATTGCCGAAAAACACATGTAAATGGAAAATGCAGAGATAAAGCAGAGTTCTGGCATTGCATGCAATTGTGAGTGATTGCTGTTACCAGCAGTCTGAGTGGGCAGCCAGCACAGGTCTGAGACACTTCAGACATTGATGAGCTGAAGCCCCATGCCTGCCCTCAGCATATTAGTGGAGTGGGGGTCCTTAACCTGCTTTTTCTCTTTACATGTGCCCTTTCTGTGCTCCTTTGTCAGTCATTGTGTATAATTTGTTGTTTTCAAGGGTGGTAGGTATGTACCTCTGCAGCGTCATCACCACTTATGTACCTTATGAAAAGAATAATGCCCCTGTGGATAGGAGTGAAGATTTGGATGGGCTAACCAGGTAATGCATATGATATACATACATATACAGTCTTCCAATACATCTCTCAAACATCAGTAGTTATCTGTTTGCATTTTCTTTCCTGTGCAGGTTCATCCACCTTCTAACACTGACATGTCTTCAACAGCAGGAGAACGACAAGTGAGAGTGTGGGTATGTGGCCATTCCTACATTCACTGGGCTGCCAGCCATGCCACTGTAAGTGAAAACCACTACAAACTGGATTGCAAGAAGAGGTATGCATTGGAGCGGAAGTACTACAGTTATTGGAAGAGAAGTGTTCCATCTACCCTGAGCCTGCCATTCTTGTGCTGCACATTGGAGGGAGTGATGTCATCTGTCATCCACTTGGAAGGCTATGGTTTCAAATCAGAGACATTTTTGAACAACTGCAGTTGTGGTGGCGACGTTGTCATTTTGTGTGTCTGACATAACTCCTATCCAGATATGGAAAACAGCAAACAGTCAATGGGCAGCGCACAAGGCCAGATGTTTACAGAATGGGTTCATGCATGGCTTGATGCACAATCTACAATCTGGCATGACAGCATCACCGCAGAAGATGATCACCTTTTCAGAAGGGATGGCATTCACCTAACTGAGGAGGGCATTGCGTTGTTCTTGACTGAGTTCCACAATGGCGTGAAGAGAGCTATGCATGATAAATTGGTAACATGCAGCTTGTGAGAAGAATGGAAAACACCCATTACCAAGTAGGACCAGTATGGTAAGTAAAACTCTATTGTTATATTTATGAACACCATTGTCACTACTTGCAACGCAGGAAAAGACGTACTAGGGAACTTACAAACGTGCTTAGTAACACTTCATTTTCAGATTGTGAAAGAACTATCTGTATACTCTGCACAGGTACAAATAACCATTTGCTTATGAATTGTGTTTTGTAAAATATGATATTTTTCTGAGTTTGGCAAATAACTGTGGTAGGGAGCTGGTGAAGATGATGAGAAAGAACAACTGTTTCAGGAGATTGCTACCACGTACAATCAAATATGTCAGTAACCATCCTGCAGTACTTTTTTTCTTCTGCTTTTATGAGTCATGTGTAGAGTTTAGATGACAAGAAGGCCTTAGTAATACAGAACTTGATCCCTTAGGTCCATTGCTGAATGGACACATGTAAAGAGATAAGGCATAGGTAAGGCAGACTTCTGACACTGAAGGAGGTTGTGAAACTATAGTGGTATCAGTTGTCTGAGTGGGTAGCCAGCACAGGTATCAGACATATCAGATGGCCTTGCATGCCACTGAAGTCCCATGCCTGTCCTGGGTTAATTAGTGGAGTGGGGGTCCTTATCATGCTTTTTCTCTTTACATATACCCATTCAGCAGTATGTTGGCTACATCAAGAATGTGGATATTTACAATGATATGTGTCTATATGGTAAAACAACTGGGTCTGAATGCTGTACAAATGTACATATATCAGTTTGTTTAGGACTCAGGTTATCGAAATTATGATTTACTTTCCTATTTTGGTAAATAACTTTGCTAGGTAGCATGTAATTGTGCCAAGTCATACCTGAAGACAGTGTTAGTCCTTACAACATGATAAAAGAACTGTCTGTATGCTGTACACATGTACAGATATCAGTTTTTTAGGAGTTAGGTTATGCAAATGATATTTTTTCATATTTTAGTGAATGACTTAGCTAAGGAAATATGTCAATGTGCTAAGTAATACCTCATTTTGTAGACAGTATTAGTCCGTACAATGTGGTAAAAGAAATGTGGCCTTGTGCTGTACACATGTACATATATCATAGTTTATTTAGGGCTTACGTTATGGAAATTATGATTTTTTTTTCATATTTTGGTAAATACCTTTGCAAGGGAACATGTCAGTGTGCTAAGTAATATCTCATTTTGAAGACAGTGTTAGTTCTTACAACATAGTAAAAAAATGTGGCCTTGCACCCTACACATGTGCATATATCACAGTTTGTTTAGGACTTACGTTATGGAAATTATGATTTTTTTTTCATATTTTTGGTAAATAACTGTGCAAGGAAGCATGTTACTGTGTTAAGTAATACCTCACTTTGAAGACAGTATTAATAGTTCCAACATGGTAAAGGAACTGTGCCTGTATGTTGTACACATGTACAGATAGCAAGGTTTGTTTAGGACTTAGATTATGGAAATTATAATATTTTCATATTTTGGTAAATAACTTTGCAAGGGAGCATCTCAATGTGCTAAGTAATACCTCATTGTGAAGGCAGTATGAATAGTTCCAACATGGTAAAAGAACTGTGTCTGTATGTTGAAGACGTGTACAGATATCAAAGTTTAGTGCTTAAGTTATGGAAATTATAATTATTTTCATAATTTGGTAAATAACTTTGCAAGGGAAAGTCAATGTGCCAAGTAATACCTCATTTTGAAGACAGTGTTACTCCTTACAACATGGTAAAATAACTGTGTCTGTGTACTGTATGCATGTACAGATATCACAGTTTGTTTAGTCTTGTAGGATTATGAAAATTATACATTTACAATACTTCTCATTATTATGCCCATATCTTTGCAAGGGAGCATGGTGATGATACAAATTATGCATCATTTTGAAGATGACATTGAGCCACATAACTTGTATGTAGCCTCTGTCAGTTACAGGGGGAAGAGCTATTATGCTTTGTTTATTTATCAATTATGGGGGTTGGGAGGGTGGCTTAATGGTTAAGATGTTTGCCTTACAAACGCAAGGTGCAGGGTTTGAGTCTCACAAGGGATAACTGGCTAGGCTTACAATGGCTCATAAGGGCAGTTAGCCTAGTACTAATCTATGAACCTATGAGAAATATTATATTAATCATATTTCTGTGAATATCTCCATAAAGGAGCATCACCCAGTAATGGTTAAGGTATCATGTTAAGCTGACATTCATACAAACAAATTAAATACAAATTGTATGGGTCTACATGGTGCATTGACCAAGATATTGTGCTTTGCTTTTCCAAAAAGGTAAAAAATATGCAGAATATCAGCATTCCTTGCCAGATATTTAATAATGACTTTGATACACACTACCAACATAGGAAAGGTCAGTGTCTGCTATACAACTTTCGCCTTTACATTTTTAGTCTAGCTCTTATAGTTAAAGAGTTATGAACATTTGTTTTCTGTATGGTATTACAAATGGATTTTCTGAAAATGAGCTCAGGCTGCACTGTTGTTCCTATGGTGGAAGTTAGCAGGCAGCATTTTATCAGCTGCTCTGGAGTGAATGAGGTACTATATTTAGCCTATTAGCAAGGATTGAGAACAAAATTTTGCAATCAATATTCAGTAATGATATAGATCTATAAGAATGGCATAGAGAAGGATTGTTGTTCTGTTTTTATAAAAGAGAAATTATTGTATATTTCCATGACAAATGCATGCTAAATGTAGTTTTATTTTCTGTGAATACTTTCTGTAAAAAAGATAAAACATTCTGAGGTAATAATTTATATTGTACAAGAATGGTGCTATCATTACCTCGAGCTTTTATTTCCTTTAGCCTTTTTATCTCCTCCTTTATTTCTGATGTAGAAAGGTGTTTTCTACATTTCTTATTTGATCCAAGATATTTTTAATATTCTTATTTTAAAAAGCATCAATGCATTTTAATTTTTTCCCACTGGCATTCTGTGCATTAATTTTCTCAGTGTTTTTAAAAACAGTCCAGAATTTCTTCAATGACTGTATACTTCCTATTACAGCTAGGGATAGATATAGGCTGTTGATATAAGTAGTTATTGAGGTCATTTTGAATCTAAGAGCTAATTTATGTAAGCTGAAGTCACTGTGATTATCTGTGGAAGAAAAACATAAAACCTATTAAAAACATTTTTTTCTTTTACTTGAAGCATTTTCATTTTTAATTTATGTAAGCTTTAAGAATAAGAATGCAAATTTACTTTTTCCTAGACTAATGGAAACATTAAGAATGTTCTGAAACTCTGCACTCAGATTTTTTTTTTTGATAATAAGTAAAATTTCTCCTTTTTGTATTTTTATATTTTCTTACAGTTCTAATAAACTTTATCCCATTGCTTTCTCTTCTTGTAATGAAACTTTGAAATATAAATATGTTTTCTGAAGTACAGCTTCCATACTGTCGGTCAAAGTAAAATTCCTCAAGCTTCATTTGCCCACAGGAAAAAAGATTGAGAATTAGGACATTGATTGTTGTTTTTCATTAGAAATAATTTCTAACGTGATTTCAAAGTGTGTGCCAGCAATTGTTCATTTATCTTGGGAGATTTATTCCTTTTATAAATTGGTGTGACTGTGGAGTTGGTGCATATAAGTTTGGGTTGGGGAGCAAATAATGCTTGAAGTTAAAATGTTCACCCTTCTGTGTTTCAGGCATTATTTGTCAGTATTTCGGATTATCTGCTTTCTGGAAGTTGACAACTCATACAAAAATATTGATTCACATAGGATCACATCAAAGACTTCACCATTATTATTAAAATCTAAGACCTGATATACATATGTTAGAAAACACTTTTTAAACCATGTTAATTTAGTTATATAAAGCTGGATATTTATTAAAAAAGTAAATTTTATTTACTTTATCATTACTGTGTAGGTAATTGCATTGTGAACTGATAAAAACATGTTTCACCTTTACCTTTTTTATTTTATAAACCATTTAAAATATATACCCTGTCAATTCTTGACTGCATATCAGCTCTATAAGATGAATGAGTATAAAATAAAGCATTTAATACAGAAAGATTGCTAAAATCTGTAAGACTAAGTGAATAAAATTTATTAAAGTCTTATCTGACACTTAAATTCTAGGTTTGTTAGTTGCAGTAGTAACATTTTCTTTAAGTATGCATTTAAAGCTACTTGCCATTATTATATGTCATTTCATATTCAAATTTAAAGTTTCCAGATACTGTCTAGAGAATTTAGATTCAGTTCCTGAAGTCTGGTATATATTTGCTATGGCATTTGAGATAGATTGAATGGTAGATGCTTTAATTTTAGAGGCTGCAGCAAATAGAGGGAAACCATAGTTTAGCTGAGACAGTTAGATAACTTTGCCTATAACATTCCTACCAGAAGAGAAGCAATTTTATTTTTATTGCGAGTAGTCCAGATGGATTTGGAGAATTATATGTAGAGATCTAGAGATAGGAGCAAGCTTTTGTCTATTACCAAAAAACATTGTTTTTATTTTGGAGAATTTAAGAAGTAATTATTTACCATTTAGTCATATAATAAAGACATGAAAATTAGGCTGACATTTCAATTCAGTAAATGGGGTTGTAGAGGAACAGGACTATGTTATCAGTATAAAAGAGGAGGGCATTAAAAATATCAATATCATTATTTGCATACTCAGCGACAAAATCTCAGATTTCAAAATCTCGTGCTGTCCCTCCCTCAACTAATTAAATTAACCTTGTCTGAGGTTGCACAATAAAGGAAAATTGCATATTTTCCAATTCAGCATAACAATGATCATGCACAAATACAAAATCAAGACCCAAAGCAGGCTTAATAAAAAAAATATGTTTGTTCCAAGATTCCTCTGAGAGCATGCAAATAGTGCTGCTGACATAAAAAATGTATATTATATAATCAAATAAATGTTTTATATACATTATTTATTTATTTGTATATCAGATAAACTTATCTAAACTGTAGTGATCAAAAATCAGTTTTAATTTCATCTCTTCTATTTTCAGATAGTTATATGCATCCTTTGTTATTTTTCAGACATTCACACTAAAGGAAATGTAAATAAATATGTGTAATATATATATATATATATATATATATATATATATATATAGATATATATAGATATATACATATATATATTTATTTAAACACACCCATACATATACAGTATATGTAGAATAATGTGCTTGGATGCAGGTATAAGGATTTTATATATATTTATATGTGTGTGTGCGTGTGTGTGTGTGTGTGTGTGTGTGTGTGTATATATATATATATATATATATATATATATATATATATATATATATATATATGGTTCTACTCTTCACTTCACCTAAAGCTCATTTGACAGAATTTCATTTGACCAAGACCAAATCACCTAAATCTCAAATTACCAAAAACTCATTTGACTGAATCTCATTTCACTGAATGCTAAGCCATAGACATGTTGTGGGTTTCCCTAAACCTGTGACTTACTTATTAATATATATGCCTTTTTCCCCACTGTAGTGCGATCCCGGAGTTAGTATATATATATATATATATATATATATATATATATATATATATATATATATATATATATATATATATATCTATATATAGTTAGGGGTGTGTGGGGGGCACAGCTCCCCACATTGGGGAGTGTGGGAGGCTTCGCCCCCCCACCTAGTTTGGTTTTATATTGTCTGGCTTCTGTTAAGAGGGTAAGTAATTTGTTTTTAAGTTCTGGAAAGAGTTAGTCATTGGTGTTGTAAGTGTGCATGCCTATGGTGTAAAATCTAGTATTTTGAAATTCAGCATTGTAAGCTTTTGGTGAAATGAGATTCACTCAAATGAGTTTTCAGTAATTTGAAAATTAGGTGATTTGGTCTTGGTCAAATTAAATTCTGTTAAATGAGTTTTAGGTGAAGTGAAGTAGACCCATATATATATATATATATATATATATATATATATATATATATATATATATATATATATATATATGGGTTTACTACATAATCTTGAAATTTTGAAAAATCAGCAGTCATTCCAGAAATACGGGTCTGAACTGGTGCTGAATTAAGATCATGCCTGTAACAGCTTGCATGCAAATATGCACAGCCTTGCCAACTGCATTGTGCAACTGGAAGCACAGCAATGGCTTGGCAGACACATTGGCACTGATTACATTCAAAAGCATAGAAGGTATGAAATATGGCATTGAAATTTGGCCATTTATGAGGCTAAGAATATTCAGACATATTCCAGTGTTTTGGTTACAATCTTGGTTTGTTTGAGGACAATGTTATGACTGGTGATATACTGCCATGCTAGGAGATAGACACTGGTAAGACTGACTAGTACCACCTGGGAATCAAACCCAAGAGAAAATAAAGGATAAAATATTAAACTTTGCTGATTAACTGTCAATATCGCATGAGATTATTAACAAGCTAATTACAGGCATAGTAATTTAAGACTTACTGTACACATATTTAGGAGATAACTGTATGGCTGTGGCTTTACTTAGTTATGGGACTGCAATTCTATGTGAAAGGCATTGATTGTGTTTGTAAATATATCTCAGATGCATGCAGTTGCATGACCTGAGTAAGACATGACGGGTTAGGTTATATATATACATCATAACTCATACTGTCACAAACACATAGTTATGATATTTGATAACTCAATAATTACAGCAAAAATATTGCACACATCATACCTATGTATATGCATTTAATATGTAATACACATACCTATGTATATGAATTATATATTAAATATAATCAGTTTCATGTTTTACATAATTTACACACATTAAATTGGGCTTCTATCGCAAGCAGTAATAATAGATTCCCTGAAATAAACATAATTATGATACTTATGTACATTTATTATGAAATTCCTAATTAAAATGTTGTGACAAAAGGCATTCTAATCCTCTCTGTAAAAAGGTATCTGTCAATGGGATTTGAACTCTGCATCAGCTATCTTTGCTCTTCATGATTGCCACACTTACATACTTTGTGCCTCAGAAGTTACCTGACAGGTTGAATGTATTGACTGAGTGCTATCCTTAGTGCTATCCAGAGTGCTGACAGCTGCACACTGCCTTCAGGCTCGCTTCTGCTACAGAAGGCAGCCTAAATTAAATTTTGGCTTTTTTCCTAGGCATTGAACCATGTTTGTGCACTGTTGAGTGGAGAGCAAATGCAAAAGACATTAGAAAAAAATATATGAAAGAGAAAAATACTGACAGTAAAATTGTTAATGCAGCAATATAACTCAGCTACACAGCTTTTGTCCTCCTTACACATCCTGTTCACTTGCTTTTCATTTCATTTACGTCTTTTTTTTTTGGGGGGGGGGGGGGCTATATTTACATGTGTGTACTAATATGGAGCTTTTATTTCTTTATTTATTTTGTATGTTGATGTTGGCTCTTACATGGAGGACAACACCAGTGTGTATACTACAGTCAAGCAGGCAATACAATTCAATAACTCACACTCACTTCTTCAGTGTTAGGCTTGCCCTCATTTATTCTTCCCCCACCACCCTGCGTCAATGACAGATGACTGTGCACTGACCTTTGCACATTTTAATGTAGTTACAGTTCCATATATGTGAGGGAAAGTGCAATGCTTGATGCATACTATTTTGCTAAATCCACAGGTGAATATTGCAGACAGCACAATCATGCAGTATTACTGACATTAATGTACACAGGACTGAGGCCTCATTTTAGGGACATATAACCACTTGCATATGGGAATAAACAGGATTTTTTTCAAATAGGTTCCACACTTAACTTGGACCTCAGAGGAGGGTGGAAGGTATTGCATATTTACTGCACTTTCCCTGTCTACCCAGTTTTGATGTACAATTTTCTGCGTCATGCAGTTCTTACTAAGTCAAGAAGGGTATAAAAAACATTCTTATTCTTGTCAGAGGTCTGGCAACAGCAGTGACTTTAAATACTGTGCACATACAACTTTCTAAAGGCAGCAGCAAATGCTAACACTTTTTTATAACTGTAATCGTGGCTGCAATCCCAAGAGTTTGGGATTTCAGGGCAAAAGGATATACCGAGTGTACACAATTGCTTTTTAGCTTCAGGAATAGCTCTGCCATGTCATATTGGTTAATTAGCATGCAGTTCATCTGCTTCTGCATTCATTAGCATATTCTGTCATTTACCTTTGATTGACATCTTTACACAAAGTGTAGAGCTGTTTAATGAAAAGAAAATAGTGCACTATCAAGTGAAGGGTGCACCATACTACATATAAAATAGCTGCAGTTAGTATACTTGTTAATAAATCTGGCCTATCATCTCAGACTGCTGGACATGCTGTAGAGCTCTCACTAAACTTGGTGTACCAGTACTAATCTGGAAATGCAAGTGAAGCCAGTATTTTCATTGAGGAAAGTGATGCATATTCCTATTATGAAAGGCTGTTCAAAGCCTCATTTTGAGTGGTCTATAGAAAGATATTTGCAAACAATGCTGGAGATATGCAAGTGTTTTACTGTATTGCTTACAATGGTCCATAGGATCCTTTTAAAAAGTTTTACTGACAACAAGATATATGCCCCTCCCCCCACCCCAAGTACAGTGAGTGAGAAGGGCAATAAAAGAGGACTGCTAGAAGAAAGGTAGTATGTGTGCGTCAGCAGGCTACCTTATTTTCTAAAGTGATCTGTATAAAATATATAAAACGGAATGAAGATAGTTATGTATATCCTTTTAGTACAGTGGCAATGGGCAATTTAGACATTTTTGCAGTATCATCAGATGACTGTGACATAAGAAATGATTCAAAAGTAATAATCATCCAAGCTTGGGGGCTTTGTGATTTGACAAACTACATTAACCAGTGGAACAGTGATAACAACAGTAAAAAAATGCTCAACAAATTGCTGCAATTAATTGTCATAGTTTTCAAAAATGAACAGCAGAGCTGCTGTAGTCAGACAAAGTGTTGCTTTCCAAGATCTGAAAAAAAAAGAGTTCATCACCATAATGACATGGGATGGGGTAATTTCTGATACTTGTAACACAGACTCTGAACTCCTAATCAGAGATGCGCCACAACATAATAACTGTTCCAAAGATGAGAAAGAAGAAGAAGAGGAATGATGAAGAGATATTAAATAGTTTAAAAACTATGGAGGTTTTGTTAAGAATAATTAAAGGGGAGGTTTACCATATGAGGAAAGGAAGGTTCATTACCATGAAGGTGACTCAGGTTTGACTAGTGCCTTGGGTATCTGTCAGAACTGGCAGAAGAGGATGGGAGTGAGTGGTTGCTGTTGGCTCCTCTATCCTGGGAAGTGGGAGGTGGCAAGCTGGTGACATGTAGGGGGAGCACTAGATGCTGCACCCATGGAGCATGAGCCTGCAGGCACTCACTGCCTACATGCATGCTTGTATGCTGATAGAGCTTGCAGTGGCACGCTCTTTGTAGTTAGCACCATGGAAGCAGTGCTCGGTGAGCTGTCAGAAAGGGTGATGCTACTCTGATAGGGGTGGGTATGTTGTCCCACCAGATTGCTAGTCTGATCTCCTTCCTCCCGTCTGATTCTTGACATGAGGAAATGAATGGGCTAATAAAGAACTTCTTAGCCAAAAATGAATTGGTTGTAAGACATTTTCCTAGCCTGGGAATGCCTGGCTCTTGCCTTCCCAAAAAAATGAATGGGCTAGTTAGGTGAAGGTAATGGAACCGTCGGTCAGGCCCAGCAGAGAATGAAAAAAGAAAAAAGTAAAGAGAAGAGATTTTGCTTTTTCCTTTACAGCTGTACGGGGTGAATACATTCCAATATCGACATATTGACAAGCATTTTACAAAGCTCAAGGTTGAGTGGCACTGGAACTGAACTGCAGCAATGGCATTTACATATGTTTGGTCAGCAAAATAACACACTCTGCAATACCTAGATTTATTAAACAACACAGTACCACATATAAATAGGAATGTGAAAAATTTGTTTAAAACAGAAAAATATACTGGTCACAATGCACAAACCTTGTGTACTGTGTAACAGCTTTAGGAATGTAAGAAAAAAAACTCCGCCTTAATCTATACTCATCAGTTTCTTCAAATGTTCTCACTTTTATCAACTTACTTAAATATTCTCACTTTTATGAATATCACATCTGTAACCATTATTGCTTCAGCTCATCTCAGCTGCAAGACAAAATGTGGCTTTGACAAATGCTTATTTTTTATTTTCTTACCCCATATATTCTGCAGGGCAGTGTTACTGGGATTTAGAGGTAGCCTACACTAATTACATAGTCTGCAGTGGATTAGATATGTTTTATATATGTATGTATGCATGAGGACAATGTTTGCTTGTGTGAATTAAGTGTGAAAGGAGAGTAATTATGTGTTTGTTTGTATGGCTGTAATGCTTGTATGTGAAATGTTTATGTGTGAAGTGAAAAAGTGGAGTGATTACATGCGTGAGTGTCTGTATGGCTGTAATGCTGGTGTGTGAGATGTTTACGGCTGTGTGAAGTGAAAAAGTAGAGCGATTACATGCAGGAGTGTTCGTATGGGTGTAATGCTGGTGTGTGAGTTAGGTCTGCAAAACTGATGTATTTCTGAGTAAAAAAAAATGGACTGTGTGCACGTTTGCTTGTCTGAGTATAAAGTGTGCTTGTATATAGTTGGGAGTATGAATGTTGAGTGAACTGTGTGTGTGTGTGTGCTGTGTGTGTGTGTATGTGCGTGTGTTGAGGTTTGGAAATAAAATTCATATTATTAAGTTGAGACAATTTTATTTCTTTTTTTATTTTATTTTAATATTTTATTACTGTCATGATGTGCTGAATGGATATATTGCTTCTTGCTTTTCTATTTTTCTATAACTTTAAGGGGGTGTGGTTTTAAATGGATTTATTCATGTGACTATCTGAATTTAGTTTAAATGCTGTTGGTTTTAATTGTTTTGTGTCTGATGAAGTTCTGTATTGGTGGGATGAAAGCGCTTACCATTTTGTCTTTTTGGATTCTATTAAAATTGTTTGGCATTGCTTGGATTCAGTGCTTTTACAAGTTATTTGCAACTTATTAGTTGTTTGGAGACATCCTACATCCTCGACTGCTATTTTGATCAGTTTGCAGTATTGTGTGTGCTTTTTCATTTTGTAAGTTGAGACAAGACTGACTGAATAAGAGAATGTGAATTAATATATATTTTCTGAATTAAAAGAACTGAAATGTTTCATTTTGGTGTTTGTCATACAAGGACATTCTTCCGAAGGGGTCATCAGAAGAAATGTTTCAATTAGTGTCAGTGAAGTGCTTGTGGAGACATAGACAAACTAATGAAGGGGTCATTGGGGGAAATGTTTCATTTTGGTGCTTGAACATAGATAGACAAACTGCTGAAGGGGTTACATTTTGATGTCATTTTGCTGGTTGTGCATAGATGGGCAAACAACTGAAGGGTTCGTTGGTGCTTTTACAAGTTATTTGCAACTTATTAGTTGTTTGGAGACATCCTACATCCTCGGCTGCTATTTTGATCAGTTTGCAGTATTGTGTGTGCTTTTTCATTTTGTAAGTTGAGAGAAGACTGACTGAATAAGAGAATGTGAATTAATATATATTTTCTGAATTAAAAGAACTGAAATGTTTCATTTTGGTGTTTGTCATACAAGGACATTCTTCCGAAGGGGTCATCAGAAGAAATGTTTCAATTAGTGTCAGTGAAGTGCTTGTGGAGACATAGACAAACTAATGAAGGGGTCATTGGGGGAAATGTTTCATTTTTGTGCTTGAACATAGACAGACAAACTGCTGAAGGGGTTACATTTTGATGTCATTTTGCTGGTTGTGCATAGATGGGCAAACAACTGAAGGGTTCGTTGGAGGAAATGTTTCAGTTTGATGTCAGTGAAGTGCTTGTGCATACATGGAGGTTGTTGGGGAAATGCTTCATTTTGGTCATTATGCATACATGGACATACTTGAAGGAGTCACTGGGAGAAATGTTTCATTTGGTATCAATGAAGTGCTTATGCAGATATGGACAAACAACTGAAGGGGTTATTGGAGGAAATGTTTAAATTTTTTTCAATTTGATGTCAATGAAGTGTTTGTGCATTAATGGACAAAAGAGGTTGTTGGGGAAATGTTTCATTTTTGTCATTGTGCATAAATGGACACATGTCTGAAGGGATCGTTGGGGGAAATGTTTAATTCTGTATCAGTGAAGTGCTTATGCATTACATGGGCAAACTTCTGAAGGGATCATTGGGGAGATTTTTTGTTTTGGTGTTAGAAAGGTGCTTGTGCAGACATAGATATACTACTGAAGGGGACACGGGGGTATTTCATTTTGGTGCTTGTGCATACATACATAGACAAGATATTGAAGGGGCCATTGGGGGAAATGTTTCATTTTGGTGTCAGTGAAGTGCTTGTGCAAACATGGCTATACTACTGAAGCGGTTGGTGGGGTGAATGCTTTAATTTGGTGCTTGTGTATATATACATTGCCAGACTTTTGAAGGGGTCATTGGTGGAAATGTTTCATTTTGGTGTCAGTGAAGTGCTTGTGAATACATGGATAAACTACTGAAGGAGTCATTGGGGGAAATGTTTCATTTTGGTGCTTGTGCATAAATTGGCAAACAACTGAAGGGGTGTTGAGGGAAATGTTTCATGCTGATGTCATTTTGGTATTTGTACATACATGGACAATCTACTGAAGCAGTTGTTGGAGAAATGTTTCATTTAGTGTCAGTGAAGTGCTTCTGTAGACACTGACAAACTGCAGAAAGGATCAGTGGGGAAATGATATTATTTACTGCATGTGCATACATGGTTAAACTACTGAAGGGATCGATGTGGAAATTGTACAAATCTGTATGGGAGGGGATTAAATACATTTGTAGCTATTTTATTTTATTACATTCTATCTGAGGTATATCAGACAGTAAAGTTGTTGGATGCAGGGGCTGTCGGTGGATAAAAGTGACTGACACTGTTATTTGCGTAAAATAAGCATTTTTTGTTCTGGCTTTGCAGAAGTAGTGTGTATATTTTTTTTACTTTTTGTAATGGTCATGCATCAGCATTGCAATCAATAAGTAGCTGTCTGTGGTAGTCTGGGCAGGATATGTCTGATATTAACCGATCATTGGCAGAGTGTTGCACTGAGTGGTGTTGCCATATAACAACACTCGGTTCTCCTGTTTAGTTTTTGGTTGTTTATTCCTTGTATGTGAAGTCCTTTTCTCTTTGTTGGTTTTATCCAAATGCTTTGGTTTCTTTTTGCACACTCAGTAGTATAATATATGTCTCTGGACATTTGTTCTTTGACTTTTCATCCCAGTTGACTTTTCATCCCAGTTTAACACCAGAGTGGTACACAGAAGATAACTGTCTTTTTGGAGGGTTAGGAAGACAAGCAGTATTCCCAGAAAGACTTAATATATTTCCTTCTCATGATTTTTTTGTTCAGGTCATCATCAAGTCAAATGTTAGACCAGAAAAAAACATTGCTGTCTTGGCCATTTTCTGCATAAATATATCCAAGTGTTATATCAAATGCTATGAAATAGCATAATCTTCTACAAAGATTATCACTGATATTTAGTGGACTTTTTGGCAGCTTGTACTGTTGTGAGCAGCACATGTCCAGAATGAAGAATATGAAAAGCAAATCTACATCTGTTATCACAGGTACACAGCTGGCAGACACTGCATTGCCACTTCAACAGTTGGTACGGACAGACTACTTGTGGAAAAAAAATAGCAGCATCAGACATCACATTAACTGTGGTCTTGCATGTCACATCCCAGCAGATTTTTGTTCTGAATTTTGACATTTGTTATACACTTTCTGGTAAAATTTCACCTGGCTTTAAACATTTATGACATTTTTAAAACTAATATGTGCACTTGCACCATTACATTTGTGCTGTTGTATCAAGGATACTATTTGTAAATGTCTCAGGTTGTAAGCTTGTTTTCAGTCTGACAAGAATACAGAAGTGATGCAGAAATGAGCAGTGTCTGTTTTTTGTTCCATGACTGAGGTGGACCACTGGCTGTGGAATGTATAAAAACAGGTACATCTTCATTATGGTAATGTGGCCCAGCGAGCCTCTCCAAGTACGGTAAGTGGCCCCCAAACTAAAAAGGTTGGAAAGGTTGGACACCCCTGATCTAAACCCAATATTCACGCCATTGGGTGGCTAGCCCTGCTGCATATTATACATAAATTATCTCATTGATAATTTAACAATGTACATTGCTTATATTTATTACAGGAAGACATGCCTAACTTGAAACACAGCCCATATGCTTTTGTGCACCAGGTATGAAATTAAGTAGTTTAATAATGAGAGCTGCACTTCAGAATACTATCCTTGAAAAATAATTAAAAATGATCTTCAGTAGTACAGCTGAGAGAGTACAACGTATTTTAGTTGATGAGTG
Organism: Protopterus annectens; assembly: GCF_019279795.1. Lineage (NCBI taxonomy): Eukaryota > Metazoa > Chordata > Ceratodontiformes > Protopteridae > Protopterus > Protopterus annectens. Next base: position 1,242,123,407 of record NC_056725.1, read on the forward strand.
AGTAGCATGAAGACATGAAAGTAATTATTTTTAAAATGTAATGTCTAACACACAGAGCTAGGTGGGATATATTTTCAAAAAATATAATAGCATTATAACATTAGTCTGTCAATCTGAGCAATGGCTAATGTGCTATTATCTTCTTGAATATATGGGAGGGTAGCCTCACTGTGTAGCTCATATTATCGTTTTGTCATCTTACTCCTTTTACTCCAAAAACTGAGTTTATTTACTTGCTTATTTGTTTGTTTGTTTGTTAAACAGGTCAGTCCATTAGACTCAAGAAAATTGCTTATTTTACACTGACATTTTTTCATTTGCATCATAGTGTAAATACAAAAAATCAGCACCACTACAGCTTAAACAAAAATAAAGGTTTAAGTGTTCTTGTCTTAATTTAACTCAAAACTTCTTCAGAATATCATAATAGATACAAACCCATCATTTATACTGTTATTTAATCACATGACATATCACATGCGTTAAAATAAAACAATGCAAACAAATATCTTTTTTTATAAGAAGGCAAAGGTAAAGCTAGGAACCATCCTACAACACAAACTAACGGCAGATCCAAATCACAGAAGAATAAGACATTTTTAAGAGATTCTGAAAAATCATAGTAAATGCACAGATAGGTAAAAACTGATAGAAGACAAGAGTGAATCTTAATTTCTTACAACAGCCTTATAAATGTGAATACTGCTGTGTGAGAACTAATGTCACTACATACCAAGAAGTGCTGTAAATGTGGATGGCATTTTTAAAAATGGATTTGGTTCAAAGAAGCCACAGTACCCCTAGAGATACATAATGTTTTATGCTGTCATTTTTCTCTGAAAACATTGTAGATCAACAGAAGATGAAAGCACTAATTTGTGAAAAATAGTGTATGACACTTATTTTTGCAATTGTGTAACAGTCTTCTTCAAAGCAGCAGGGAAAAAAATTAACCACCACTGAAAGACACAAACTGAGGTTGAAAGGGGAACTATAAAATGCAAAATATTCAAATTGTTATTCTGCTCAGTATCTTACAAACTATTCTTTCACATTTAGAAAAGAAATTGAGCCACAAAAAATTTGTTCGATATTGCTGTAGTCACATGAACAAGACACAATGCAGCAAAGACAGATTGTTGTGTTATTATGTAGTTGATGTGAAATTCCTTAACAGCTTTAAAATTATATTTAGTAACATGACTGGCCATCTAGATCACTAATGGAAACTTGTAGTATTCATCCACTGTGATAAGGAACAATTGTTCCTGAAAGTCTTTAAATATTGCAGTGGTGAAAATGATCATTATTAAAGTTACAAGGTGTTGGGGATTGAATGATTTGCAGCATCTGACAGGCACAACAGTTTCAGGACACTTATTAAATTTCCATGGTAATATCAGACCACAGCACAGATCTCTTGGCAAAGAACTTTTTTGCTTTTTCCGGGTACACCCCCCAACCCCCATGTGCCATGATTAGCAGTCTAGAACATGATCTAGTCAGACTTACTATTTTGGAACCAGGATGTGACTTATAAGAGAGGGAGCACATGACTAAGATTCCTGGCAATGAGAATGCTGGCCTTCTTTAGTAGCACAATCAGAGCACAATGGACTACTATCACTACATTTTGGAGAGTAATTCATTCTTGTTTTACCTTTTCATAACAACACTTGATATGGATAACAATGCAGCAAGTAACTGGAAGATACCATGTATCAAATTCACTGTTTGCTGTCCCTCAAACTCTTTATATGATAGTTTTGACAATCCACTGCATTTAGTTTGATGATGTACACACAATAACAGGAAGCTAAACTGTAACCTGCTTGTTTTTAACATGAATACCATACTCATTGGGTTCAGCACATACAATAATTAATTCAAACATCCCTCTACATAGACACTGATAATGGTTTCCTATCAGAAGTTCAAGACTTGATCAATCCTGCAATTATGAAAATTTAGGTCTGGTTTAACAGAAATAACAATTAATTTGAAAGTTACTGATATACATTTAGTTAGTTTTTGCAGGAGGGCAAGCCCAGTGCTCTCCCTTTATGTAGAAACTGCCCTCCACACCCTCACTACTTATAGCAAAGGGCTTAAAACCTGCTACATTTGCCCTAGCTACTCTTGAGCTCACTCTGCTTTCCTACCCTACCCCAATTCCCACCCATATCCATCTTCACTACATTTATACTTTCCTTGCTTCTCCTCACAATCAACTCATCTCTGTTCTATACATCACTTGCTCCTGCACTCCATACAGCACTTCCACTTCATACATCTCTTAGTTAATTTTATCCCCTCTGTTCAACGCAATCAACCCATTATCCAGTTCTCTATTCATATACATGCCATTTCACCTCTAATCCAGTATGCTACATCTCTACCTATCCTCACTCTTTCTTATCCCAGCCTACTACCTGTCATCTTATCATTACCTGATAATTTTGTTTGTGTCTTTCGGCTTTTCCCGGTTAGGGGTCGCCACAGCGGAACTCCGGTCCGCTAATGATTGGCAGTAGATTTTTACGTGCTGGCTTGCCAGGCCTAGCGCACAACCTTCAATGAAGGAACTCCCATTCACGCATGTCGCCACACAGAAGATGCTCTAACTGAGAATCGAATGGGCAATGTCTAACTGTGAGGCGACAACGCTACCGCAGCACCACCACCGCAGTTACCTGATAATACTTATTGAAAATATTTATTTCCACAACTCCTACACTTTCCCAACATCCCTTGATAATTCCCACCCTAGCTCTATAATCATTGAACCAAATCTATTCAATGATATCCCTCATATTCATCCTAAGTATGTAGTACTTACCACTTCAAGACACCTCAAAATGAACCTATACTTAAGAATTGCTCCAAAAAAATCAAATAAACAGAGCAAATATACTTACTAATATCCTCACAGGTGGTGACATCCATCACAACCTAGGCCCCTGTCTCACCAACCCACCCAAAACAAAAACTCTACCCAACCTGCTTTACTTTCACAGCATAAACAAAACACCAGAAACAGTGACTAAGTCCACAGTATCCAACTTCACACCCCAACAAACAAACATTTATCAATGTAAATCTTAGGAGTGTTAGAAATAAAATCACTGATCTGCATGCTTGGGTAACCCACAATAATCCAGACATCCTAACCATCAATTAAACCTGGCTAAACCTAACATACATGACAAAGAAATCATTCCTACAACCCAAACTATTATCAGGAATGATCAACTAAAAAGAAAAACGAGATACTGTAGCCTTATTATTTTGTAAGCCCTATCACATTTCTCTTTATAATGACCAAGTATCAACATTCAACTCAATATTGCTTCTTATCACCTTCCTAAAACTAAATAAGCACAAACAAATATCTATTGTGTCCCTAAGCATTCCTTCAGTGAATGGTCTAAATACACTGGAATATATTTTAGAGTAAGTAACCATGACATTTGCACAAGAAAAAGACTACTAGGTGACATCAATGTCAGCTGGCAAGATCTTACTACAAGCTCTTCCACATCCAGCATACACTCCTTTGGCTTCAAACAACTAATTTATAGCCCTACATGTTAAAGAAAAAAACATTAGATGCACACTGGTCAGGACACTTGTCTCATATTCTTTAAATTTGCCCCTGCAGATGCCCTTTTAAATTCCCTTCAAGGCCACATCCCACCTACATTAATTGACTTAATGTGCTATAAATAGATTTAGTACAAATGTCGTTAGCATCCTAAACAGCCTAGCCCCGCCTAGAAAAAAAGCAAAAACTTATAGCACAGTCTGGCTTTCCAAAACCAGTAGTATCCTGATGCAAAATAGAGACAAAGCTTGGGAACAATAGGAGAAAAAAACAAAAAACTCCACAAAATTACAAGCACTTCAAAGAGCTTTGCATCTTAATAAAGAAAACACATAAATACCAACAAAAACTATACAGTGGTAACACTCATAACAACAATAAGTTAACCCCCATAATTTTGGTTGTCTTTTAAAAAAATATACACCTTGGAAAAAATAAAACCTTAACCCCACATCCAACAACACCCACTTAAAACTGCCATACAATTCAAAACTTACTTCAAAGAAAGTATAACTTCACTCATCAAAGACTACCCCACCATTACTCCAAACCCCACTCAGCCACAAAAAACTCCACATCTTATAACTTCAGTCAACCATAACAAACCAGTTCCTCTACTTTTAATCTAAAACCTGGGCCAGCATCCTACATAAAATGACTCCTTAACAAGTTAAAACCTGGTTCTACCTCTACAGATAAGCTCCAAAGTATATACCTCAAAATAGCAGCTAACAGTATTACCTACCCAAACTAAATAAATCATCATAAACAAGTCTATTCAAGAATCCTATGCCATCCACCCCTAGAAAACAAATCACACACAAAGACAGCATATCAACTGAACTCTCCAACTTTAAACCTATATCTACACTATCACACCTCTGCAAAGTGTTAGAAAGGTGTATCCAGTAACAACTATTAAAATGTCTTATTCAAGAAGACCTTCCAACTTCCACTCAGCATGGTTTCTGTTCCTCACATAGTACTAATACAGCACTCTTATCCTTCACTGAAAACATCAATAAAGCTAGAGTCAATGGATAGCTGGTCTCTTCCTTATCCCTAAACTGATCAAAAGCATTCAGCACAGTCTGCCACAGCAAAGTTCTTCTTCAAATGCCCTGTCTTGGCCTAAAACAACCTACTATTCGATGCTTCAAAAGTAACTTGTTTGATTGACAACAGTCAATCAAATGGCAGTCCACTCTATCTCCCTACTTCCGCATAAACACGGGTGTACCACAAGGCTCCACCCTTGGCTCCCTCCTACTCAGCATTTTCACTAATACTCTCCATACATCCACCCAACAAGCCTAATTAATTCAATATGTAGACAACTCCACAACCAGATGCTCCCCAGGTAATATAAATCACCTACAACAAATCATCCAGGTGTGTTTTACTAACACTGATAAATAGCTTCACAACTGCCATCTAATGCTAAATCAAAAGAAAACCAAAATTACTTCTTTTCTTCATCTCTCTTACCAAAAAGCTAATTTTAAAATCCTGTGTCATAACAATGCCATCATAACAGTTAGTTCTCCTACTAAACTATTTGTCGTGATTATAGATGACAACCTCAGATTTGTTTTGCACATTCAAAACTCTGTACAAAGGACCCTTGACAACCTAGGCATGCTATATACAGTCAGCAATGTCCTCATCAACACAACTAAAAAATTTTGGCCATAACCTACCTCCTTCCTTCTCTTCTCTTCTCTATGGCAATCCTGTCCTAAAAAATCTCCAAGTATTGCAAAAAAAAAAAAAACTTGAACAATGTTACAATAATATTGCTAACATTTAGTTAGGCAACTGCACCTTTTAGAACACATCACTGCTTAGCACTCAAATTTCTAAAATGGTTATAACTCTCACACTTTCTGACATACACACACCTACTCAATGCAGTTAGAATTACCCATTTCTCTAAAAACTCCCCTGCTCTTAGTACCATACTCACCTTCTACACCTCAAAACTGCACAGTATGGTCCACTGCCCAAAGCAAGTCTCAGTCCACAATCCACAGAATTCAGCAGGACAGACCCTATATTCCTACTGGGTTCCTTTTGAAAGATTGCTTTTTTGGAAAGTCAAACTTCATATGGTTGAAACCATATAATCGACTTTCGAAAAGCTGAAGTGTTTATACTAAGATCAAGGTACATTGAGGATGAGCAATATATCCTTTTCCTCAATGTAGTGCAAGCTTGGTGTTGATATATATAATTTGCAGGGGGTGTGGGGTGCAGGGGTGGACCCTCCCCCCGACAAAAACACAAATTTTGTTTTCTTTTTTTTTTCCGATGTTACGGAATGTCAATAATATGGTCTTGACCATATATGGTTCAATGTTCCATAACAATGATGTTACAATAGATAGCCTGGAACTCTATCTACATCCACTAGGTCTATATTTTACATCCATTCCTTTAAAATCACCCTGAAAGACTATCTAGCCAAAACCTGGCCCTGCTCCGGCTCATCTTCAGGATAACAAGAAAAAAGAAAGCTTTACCAATATATACCTCAAACCATTACTAATTCCTCATACTTATTACATCCTAGTCTATTTTCCATCATAACTAACCTTAACTCAACATTAATATTTGATGTTCCCCTAAAACTACTGTACAACTACAGTACTATATATCCTTGGCAAACAACTGCTGTTTGCAGCATTTCTCTTGTTGAACTCAAATATAGTGTACTCACTATAAATATTGTATACACACACATAACATATTTATTGTAAGTATTGCCTATCTCTTCCAGGTTGTTTGAACTTAAACGCAGTATTCTCATTATAAATATTGCCTATCTCTACAGCTGGATGTTATGTAATCCTAAACAATGTATGCCAATATGTTTTTCAATCAAAACAATAAATGCAAAGCTTGAATTACTGTGGAACTTTTCACATAATAATGTATGTTAACATGTCTTTCAACCAAATATTAATTAATTGTTTAAAAGCATATTTACTGTAAAGCTTTTCTCCCTGGGCTTTTACCAGTAATGAGCATCTTACTCTGCTGGACGTTCCCGGTAAACAAACTTTAACAAAATAAAATAAATAAAAATAAATAGTGTCATTAACGTGATCACTTTACTATTATCAAAACTGCATATATATTCAGTGTTCTAATGAATGAGATCTTCAACAAGTAAATATTGTTTAAGTCAGTGGCGGCTAGTGACTTCAAATCAAAGGGGGGCTGCAGGAGACAGCTGAACGGGTGGGGTCAATGGGAAGTGGTGCGGCCAACTAGAAAGGGGAGGAGCTATGCTCAAAACCACAAAAACTAACTAAATACACTGCCCTGGGTGCCAAACCGTCATTATGAGAGTCCAGTCAAGACAAAATGAAGTGTAGAAGAATAAAAATATTTCAATGCATTGGCTGCATGACAGCTTACTTAATATCTAGATGGAAACAAAAAGGTTGTGAGGCATGAAAAAATAAATTACTTTTAAATACATTAATGGAATGCCAGTCAAAATCAAGTATAAGAAAAACAAGCAGCACTCAACTCAAACCACTTCTTGCACTGCAGTTCTAATTATAATTTATATTCAGCTTTATTAAAGTACAAAGTAACATGCTGAAAGTAGAAATCTCTGATGCCCCCACTTGTAAAAATGTTTCTTATCCAAAAAAAGACCTGCTGCCTGACAACTATCTACTTGTTTCATGGGGTAAACATGATCAAAGTAAAAAATGAAAAGCAAACAAGAAATAAACTCAAGATACATTGCTTAAAAGGATTACTGTACAAGTTATGGACCACACAACTGGCATTCTGTTTAGTTTACGGGTAAAGCCTGCAAAGATGACTGGAAGTCTCCAAGTGTAATGAGCTTCTTAAAATAATCTAATTCTGTCCTTTATTACAAATACTGTCATATGCATTTCAATACCCAAGGCTTATACATTATCTAGTTAAGTATTCTCTACATGGCAACAACAGAAAGGCTTTCAATGGCAGTTCTTTAACAGTATGCTTATTAAAGCTTGCTTGCATCTTACAATCTCAGCCAAGCTTACCTGATGGTCATTAAAGTATTGCTACTTAAAAACAGAGCAACAGGCACTTTGAGTAATAAGCATAAATCAACAGTACAAAAAATATGACAGAAACCAGACCATTCTGCAAAAATCAAGGACAGATAAAAAGCCACTCTAGTACTTGTGTCTACCTTGGAAGGGGGAGGGGGGTACTCTGCACATTTACACTGCATAACTACTCCTTTCCTTGCTTCGACACATCCAGAGTCACTACATGGGGGAGTGGGGTGCAACAAGTATGTCACAATCTGAAATGTCTCTGGCTGACTGTGATGGCCCTGACACATTTGTCATACCTCTCAACCTCAGAGCAAGAAATCTGGACAAAGCCATACAAAGAAGTGGGACAAAGGCCCAAAAATAAGGACAAATTTTAAATATTGCTCTTATAAACTTAGAAAGATAATAGAATAGGTCTTGCATTAGTATGAATTTCTGAATGGTATGAAATCTGAAACTCAAATGTCTGTCATTACTTTCTAACTTCAGTCTTTAATGATTTGTCACTAATTTGCCAAAAAAAACCCCCACAATTTTATGAAAAATGGACCAAAAATGTGATGTAAAAATATAAAATAGCCGCACAATACAGCTGGGAACCTGTCAAAGAAGGGACACTTTAATATTAGTACTGCTAACTTGAGCAGCTGACAAAATAAAAGAATCTACATGCATTTCTGAAATAAAAGTAATCTATAACTCTTGATAATTACAGTTATTTCTTAATTGTAAACCTTCCATGTTTTCTTCCAAAATTGCTATTTTGTAGAGGGATTATTAGGGAGAAGAGCAACATTTTGAGCCAAAATCAGGGACAGTTGAGAGGTTTGGCTATGCCCAATTCTATAAAGCAATTTATTTGCATGTACCCCTCAACCTGTTAATGCAATAAATCTGGACAAGGCCAAATATATTGGGGGAACATATAAACAGTACTAAAAATTGCTCTTGTATAAACTGAGACAGTTGATAGAACAACAGGTCTTACTTTAGCATGCATTTTTCTGAAGGTTATGAAGTCTGAAACTCAGTGTGTCATTATTTAGTGACTTAATTCCTAAATGATTTGCCAGAAAACCACAAATTTTATGAGGAACAAACCAAAAATAAGAAGCAAAAATCTATTCATTCTTTGAAAATCTGGACAGTTGGGAGGTATAGTTCAGCTGGGGCTGTCTTTAAGTTTGCTGCCCTTCCCCCTCACAAAATCATGGTCGAATGAAGCCTCCCCCTGCAGCCATTCCAATGATCCATTACTTGGCTATTTCACTCTATTTACCATAAACACTAATGTGCATACTGATTTACTTCTATGATGATTTGGACTTCATTTGAAAGTTTTATTTTGCATTTTACAGCACAAGCACTAAGACATCTGCTAAACAAACTTAGAATTAAAACTTCTCTGCCCTTGAAACTCACATTCACTGAAACAGCATTGAAACCCACATTCAAAGAAAATACATGTTACCAGTGGCAGTTAAAGATTCATTCTGGGCTGTTTTCAAATCATAGGCCCCTTGCAAATGAAACATACATGTGCTCTTTGATACACCTTCCTATTGTTTTGAACATTTTTCCAGTAAACAATGAAACAAAACGCATGCACCAATAATGACAAAACTGCCCAATTCAGAACATCTTTCCAGTAAACAATGAAACAAAATGCATGCACCCATAATGACAAAACTGCCCAGTTCAGAACATTTCCATCATAAAAGTCTACTCAAAGTTCTACAGTCCACCATTATCAGTAAATATGCATAATTCTACAGTCCACCATTATCAGTAAATATGCACAATTCTATAGTCCACCATTATCAGTAAATATGCACAATCTCTGAAGAAGTAAAAAAGTAATCTAAATAATTCCACATTAAATAAATCTATAACTAATGAAGAAGTTGCTGCTAGCAAACACCTTTATATTTCATGGTTTCATCGAAAAATAAAGTGTCTGATGCCCCTGAAGAATAAATTGCCTATATTACATTAAAAATGATAAGCTAGTAATATTGCAATAGGAAAAGGATGGCAAACTGATGACAGGCTCATAGTTAGTATCTTAACTTTTTCAGTATGGCAGCATTCACCCCTTGTGGGAATAGAACCAACAACCTTCTGCATCAAAAGCAAGTACACAACCTGTTGTGCTATTAACAACACAAGTGGACTTCGCATAAGCGGCACTAAACTTCTCTTCCCCTGCAGCTCTCAGCTCCTTGTAAAATCTACTCAATACTCAACTGCATCTCAACTTCGCACCACAAGAAATCTGGAAAAAGCCAAATTTATTGGGGGGGGGGATCAAAAGGCCAAAATCAGGGACACATTAAACATTGCTTGTATAATCTTGGAAAGTTGCTAGAATAAAATGCTGTGTTACCACCATACATTTTACTGCCAAAGTCCCTGTGCAAAAGAGTCAGAGCAACATACCACTATGCCAAATCAGCTGCTTTGTGAAAGAAAAATGCTGTGTTACCACCATACATTTTACTGCCAAGGTCCCTGTGCAAAACAGTCAGAGCAACATACCACTACGCCAAATCAGCTGCTTTGTGAAAGAGAGGAAGACTGAAACTTAAATGGCTATCATTTAATGAATTCAGTTCTCATCATAGCTGTCAACCTCTTAGCACAAAACACCTGGACAAACCCAGTAATTAGGGAATACAGCCCTCAAACATATTCAGTGAATTCAGTTCTAGCCATAGCTGTCAACCTTAGCACAAGAAACCTGGACAAAGCCAATAATGGGGTAATACAGTCCCAAAAATAAGGACAAATTTCAAATATTCATCTTATAAACTTAGAAAATTGCTAGAATAAAAGGTTGTGTTACTATGTATTTTCTGAAGGATATGAAGTCTGAAATTCAAATGCCTGTCAATTTTACTTCTGAGGGAACAAAAACAATTTTCAGCAGAGGCCCAGGGAGAAATACTGCAGACACGTGTCTTTGTAAAATGGCAGGACACCAGAGCAAATCCACACAAACACAGGGGATGAGATGCAGACTCCACACAGAAGGCACCCCAGTCAAGAATCAAACCAGAAAACCTACAGCTGTGAGGCAACAATGCTACCACTGCACCATCAAATAAGGAATTAAACATTCAGAAACCTGACATCTGAAATTCAAATGCCTGTCAATTTTAATTAACATTTGTTAATCAGGACAGTCTGACTTGGAACAAAAAAAACAATTTTCAGCAGAAGCCCGGGAAGAAATAATGCAGACATGTCTTTGTAACATGGGAGGACAGAAAAGCAAACCCACACAAACACAGGGAGAAGATGCAGACCCCACACAGAAAGCACCCCAGCCAAGACTCAAACCTAAAAACCTGTAGCTGTGAGGCAACAACGCTACCACTGCACCATCAAATATCAAGCATTGTCACATTTAGAAACCACAGATATTATGAGGAACAGATCAGATCAAATATGAGGCAAAAATCTGCAATTTTTTTTTTACAAATAGTGGTGGGTAAGGAATTCAGGTCCTTAACACCTGTATACAAGGTACAGGGCTCAAGCCTGAGTATCTCTACCTACCACCATTTGTTCTCTCTAGCCACCAGTATATAGTAACTGGGGCACACACACACACACACACACACACACACACACACACACACACACACACACACACACACACACACACACACACACACACACACACACACACACACACACACACACACACACACACACACACACACACACACACACACACACACACACTTTGTTCAGCAGTAGTATAAAACCCCAGCCCAAACTCCAGCGACCGCCGAACGAACATCTACCCGGTTTCATGAAGTAATCCAGCGAATGAAACAAGCCCACAATCTGAACACTTACCTGAAGCCTTTGTCCAGCAGTAATCCATGAAGCCCACGCACTGAACATTCCATGAGAGCAGCTCAGTCCTCCTTATTGGTTCTGACTGCGGCTGAAGCAGTCTGGAGCTCCTCTGTTCTGTGCAGTCATCACCGCACAGATTCCTGGTATCTCACAGCAATGATTGCTGGATACCTCTTTGCCCATAACTGATAAAGGCAGTCTGAGTTGTCCACGCATGCGAAGAGGATCGGGACTTGTGGTTTTTTTGTTTTACAGATTTTTTTAAAAATTTTTTTCTAGGTGGGAGGGCTGCAGTCCGGCAGTCCGATAGGACGAGCCGCCCCTGGTTTAAGTCCAATTTCTTACAATTAGTTACATCCCTGATAAGTAATAACTGTTTTGTTATTTTACCTAAACCTAATATATCAATTGATACAATACCTTGCCAATAAAATGTTTCTTTCATACCCATTTCATTGCCTTGTAAATGTTTGCACACATTGATATTGAAATATTTTACTGTATAGTCATTAAAGTCAGTACCCTGTTCCCCACAAATCACACTGTATATTTTACAGATTAAATGTTTCCAAAAGATCTTACTATGTACAATTACTTTCAACCCATTTATTTAGTAGTTTACTCATGTAACTACTAAGTTTTTCATTTTGATCAACATTAAGTGCTGGGATTCAGAAAACTGTCTACAGAAATCATACTGAGGCTACCATGGGCACACCTTATAGTATGATATGATTTGAAGCCAGTTATCAATTAATTAGCTGGAATTACATTGTCTCAAACCATGATTAGTTAGAAAACTCACCCATGGAAATAGAAGACCAGGTAGACAGAGACAGAATACCACAGATGGCACCAGGAATGATGCAATGAGTAGTGAGCAATTAACAGGTACACACTTGAGTACCAGCATATGTATATATAGGGGATTATGATCAGGTCTCTGATCGTAACTGTTATTTGTTCAAGACATGGATACTAAGAAATTCATCTTGAGAGTGAAGATTGAATCTTGGCATCCATGTTGAGAACAAGTGTATATTATAAGATCAAACCTTTAGGTACTCGAATACCTAAAGCTCGATCAGTAAATGTCGAAAGCTGAAAACCGCAAATGGCCACTTCTGCAAATTTTTCATCAGGGAAAAAATTTGCTTTGCCGTTATGCAGAGTTTGCCCTTTTTATCCAGTGTAAAGTGATCTCGAAGTTGGTATATTTAGTTAGGGGGGTGTGGGGGGTAAAACCCCCCACTTTATTTGGGTTTAAAAGTTTGTTTTCTTTAATATGGCCAAGCAAATTATTTCCCTGCGTAGAAGTGGCCGTTCGCGGTTTTTAGGTTTCAACATTTAGAGACCGAGCTTTGGGTATTCGAGTACCTGAAGTTTTGATCTTATAATATAGACCAGTTGAGAACACATAACAAAAAGGTTGTGATCAGTGAGACCCAATCATAATTCAATCTAATACATGGAGCATTATCTGCCCATTGTACTATTAGGGGCAAAAAAAAAAAAAAAAAATCAGACAGAAGCACAACTCTCAGCTTAGTTGTTTATGAATTCTGTGCATATGTGTGTAGGGGGTGGGGGGTGAGCCAGAGTAACAAAATCAGGACATTTTTTTAAATATTGCTCTAATTTACCTAAAATGTTAAAAAGAACAACAGATTTAGCATCAATATGCATTTTCTGAACAGTAACAAGTATGACTATAATTCTGGGATTACTGTCTGATTATAATCCTCAATAATTCATCAGAAAATCAAACAAATATATGAGGAAGAGGGCAAAGAAATGAGACAAACTCAGGGGCAGTTAACAGGCATAGATAAAGAGCTTTTAACTTCTGTCTGTGTCCTTTTTAGCCAGCGCTAAAAGCTTTTAGCTCCTAGAGTGAAGCACGATTGTAACAGCAATTGGGCAAGGGGAGTGTCTAACAACTGTTACACACCCTCCTAAGTGCTATTATGAATGGGTCTGTCGCTAGAGTGTAATATTGGTGCAACATGGACTTTGTAACGATGCCATAAGAAAGCAGGCAAGGAATCATAAATGGCCTTCAGCAATGTTTATCCCTATTTTTATTACTTTAAATAGGGTGTAAATGGGTGTATAGGAAGGTAGGAATAGGATACAACAAACCGAGGAATATACACAAGGCAACAGGAGAGGTAGCAGTGGGAGTGGGGAGGGGGAGGTAAAGCATACTTTTTTTCTGGGAGAGATGACTATTTTCTTTTTTTAGAAAAGAAAATATGGGGAATTATGTAAGGGTAAGCCAAGAGATAGAAAAATGGTGGGGTTTTTGGAAGCAGGGGCAAACAAACAAACATAAAACACAGACAAAAAATGATAGGGGAGTTGCTGATAGACTTGGGGGTGACAATGGAATTATAGACATGCAGACAAAGGGAAGACATTGGTGATGAGGATGACTGGACAACAAACAATGGAGGGAGATGACACACAAAGAAGGGAATACTAGAATGGGAGATAGGGTGGGTATAATCCTCTTTTCTCCACAATTTCTGGACTAGACCTGGAGAAAGGTTAGACAGCAGCCTGACCACCATCTCCACTGGCCCCTACCTTAGGCGGTGAAGGCACAGCCAGACAGTTTTGTGACTTTTGAAGCCACACAAGAATTCTCTCTGGGTAGATGATGTGGGCTTCTAGCCTCCAGTTTATCAACAACCCAATCTCTGTCAATTCACACCTCATGACAAATTATACAACTGAGCTAATACCACCAGAGGGAAAAATAACACTTTCCTCCATTGAATAACTGCCAGAGGCAACAGGAGACTCACCCTGGCAACCACCCCACTGCATGTGATGCAGAGATAAACCTGGAGCCAGGAACAGTGCTGGTGGGACAAGGCTGGGCCTGATGGGGATAAGGGCCTGTACTGTGCCACTGGATAGCCATGGCAGATGCTGCAGAAATGCAAACATATATGGATAATTATAAAACACCAAACATCAAGATCAAATACAAAAAAGAAGGGTAACTACAAAGAAAGGAAGAAAAAGAGAGGGAGGGAGAGAAATACTATTATTTATATGATGTATGACCTATCAGAGTTCTATGCAATGTATACTATGGAAGCAATAAATATTCTATGACATGTCACATACTTATGTCTACATGCACTACCTCAGTGGCTTATGGTAAGATGTGCAGGCATTTATATATTGTCACAGTTTCTACAGCCTTTATTGTGAGTGTACATGTATGTATGTTACAACAGGGGCATAGTATTATTGTGTAACACAGTAGTGTTAGTGGTACACATCAGCCAATGTGACATGATTGTCGCAATACAAATGTCTATGTCAGGGGAAAATATGACCGACAGTGACAGATACAGGGAGTGAAGCATGGACAATATGGTGTCAATGGAAACACAGACACCACTTAATACAGGCCACCAATACAACCTGCACCAAAACTGCTACCTTTACCCCAGAACCAGAATTGCTTGAGGGTTTATACTGTAAGTAAATTGCAACAGAAGTTGCTACACTACTGCCTTGTGTTACATTTTGTTGGTGTGTGGGAGGAATGTGTGATATATATGTATTACTAAATGGGGCACCTAACACATCTACATGTTATTATGTCAAGAGATGCATGTAAGTTGCTTTGAGTGGTCTGTAGTGTGAACTGTGTTTTTGTCAGTAGGGGTGTGTGGGTGTGGGTGGGAGAACAGAGGGCCTATGAGAAGTAGAGTATGCACCATGGAACTTTATGTAGCAGCCATGCAGGCCCCAAGTGTTTATGGTCATGTCCCTACACAACCCAGTCCGCACAACCCTGGCTGCTGTTATGTTGTTTAATCATCTGTGGTATTACTGAATTTGTTGTGAGTCTGGGTTTGGAACACTAAACTTGATGTGTTTTATATGTATCTTACTGTGTTGATCCAAGCCATTCTTCCATGCACACTCCTATCTGGGCTACTTGAAGTATCTGTTGAGGGTGTGTTCTGTCACTAACCTGTACAACAGTTATTCTCCTCAGCTGTGTAATACTGTGACAAAGCACTGCATGACAGGACAATGAAACTTCACATATGTGCATTTCTTTGTTGGGGGCAGATTGGGACTGATGAGATTGATGCAGTTAACCACATACAGGGACATCTGTGGACACTTTGAGGGCATATGTTTTTGTATGAGACCTATGCATCACTAACAGAAATGGAGAAGTTCCTGGCATCTCTGCAGGGGGTGATCTGCTCAGTTGTGCAATTCATTTTTGCACTTTGGCACTGTGGCATGACAGATATTAGTGCAGGGATGAGCAGGCATCCACACTTATCTGTTGTTGATGCCCTAGGTGGGTATGTCTTAACAAGGATAACTGTCTGCCATAGTAACTCAGTATGTTGATAAATAGAACTTACAACCACAACAACTTCATTTTTTAGGAATATCTAGGCTTCAATGCCACCAACACAGGGTAAGTTACCTTTTATTTATTCTTTACCACTACATTGCATTTCACAAGTTTATTCACAGTGCTGTTGTTATTTGTGAAGGGTTCTTACATTGTTTGGGTTATCTCTTTTGGTGTTTTCATAGACACTTTGTTACCAGGGTCCTGATCCTGGGGAAGTGCTTAACTTTGATGATGGCAGCCAAATCTTAGCATGGACAGGAGTCACTGTATAGTGATAGGCATGGGCAATTTGATGGTGACATCTCCAACATATTCCACAGGCATAGCTTCAATACCTGTGCATAAACCCAGGATGACTCTCATGGACAGAAATATGCAGATAGATCTGCCCAGGCAGGGATGTCATCACTTGGAGCACAATCCCCATTGATTACCTCAAACTCCATAGAGCAAGATGCGGCCATCAGTGTACAGTATGTCAGTGGCTGAGCATACTATAGGTACCATTCACCTCATGAGTTAGGAGTTCCCACAGTCACTCCCAAGTGTTTGTGCAGGACCATAATACAGGGACAAGTAGACACCAACACGGCCATTGCTGAGCTGGGTGGGGTATTACATGGTCTATATGATTACCCTAGAGAGTGCATGGGCACCATGTGCAACATTATGGACATGACATAGGGAGTTTGCATGCAGTAGGTGCTATCTGTGGCCATACCTTATAGCTGATGCATTTGGCATTGTCAGTTCACTTCTGTCTCAGCTGGGGATAGCCGCCATGGAAGGTGGAGGCCAAGGTCAGGAACATGTATTCCCACAACCTCCACTCTGTCTTCAACTGTTGAGGGAAGTACACTGCAGTGTGGAAGCAGACATGGACAGGGTGTTTGTGCTGAGTTCAGCTGAATCATGAGATACTGTTTGTGGTCACAGAGCACTATGTTCTATCAGCATGATATGAATTATGCCTGTGACATGCCCAGGAGAAGATACTGGCATGGACAAGGACATGCCCAGTCAGCACATATGTCACTTGTCCATTGGACTGTGGCACAGTGTTGCAACATCTGCCGAGGATGTATCCCAGAGAGTCCATGCAAACACAGACACACACAGACACACACACGCGCACATACACACACACACGCACACACACACACACACACACACACACACACACACACACACACACACACACACACACACACACACACACATGCACACACATGCATGCGCACATACACACTTCAGTTGAGAAAGCACTCCCTCCCTGGCCAGTCTGTCATAGACTCCTAGTTCTCCTAAACATGTGTCTGTCTCAAACAAACACACACACACACACACACACACACACACACACACACACACACACACACACACACACACACACATATAGACACACACACAATAGTGATCAAACATACACTTGCACGTGCAGTGACTATTGTCGACATTTGCCATATCATAGCCCTCTGTACCTGTCAATATGATGACAATTGTACCCTGTTCTCAGTACTCTGTTACTTGAGTAGCCTGTGTCCAAGGCCGCCCACAGGCAGGTGCAAGGGGGTGCACTTGCACCCCCCTGGAATCCGCTGACTATTTAATCATTTTAATTTAAAATTTTTTTTTTTTTTTTTGGCGTTCTTCTTTAAGAAGAAAGAAGTGTAGTTGCGGGCATGCTGACATCATCGCGCGCAGTGCACATATTTTCAAGTTTGCGAGCGGGAACCGAAATGGACGGTTTAGAGCACTACTTGCGAACGGTTCGGTTTAGAGGACTACTTGCGGGCGGGAACTGAAACGGACGGACGGAAGATGGGATTTCAGAGTGAGTAATGTGTGGAAGATGGAATTTCAGAGTGAGAGGTGTACGTGTGGGATTTCAGAGTGAGAGGTGTGCGTGTGGCCCACAGAATAGTAAAGAATTGGAGTTCAGGGATGTTTCTGGTGTTTGGTGCTTTTTTTAATGATTTACTTTTTTCTGTGTTTGCTAGTATTTCCCTGCTAAAAGACTTTTCAGGATGGTAGCAGTTGGTTGGATTTTGAAGTGTGTGAGGGGTAGAGATCTATGACTGAATGTGAGGTCTAGATGGTCTGCATTATTTTACCCTCATGTCTAGAACAGATTTGATGCAAACGTATCTAGCAATCTGATTGGTCAGGTTTTCCTTGTCCATTTTATATCAGTATTTATATCTATGACTGTATATAAATATATAAATGTATATACACACACACGTCTGTATATTATAAGGAGCTGACTGGTGATAAGTTATGATATTTTATACAGCGTTTTAGGAAACAAGTTTCACACACAGTGCATGCCACATATATTTCCATTTATCCCTTTTTCTACAAGCAACAGGAATGTGGTAGATTCATAATGTGAGCTTTCTGAAAATCTGGGAAAAAAATTAATAACTGCAAAAAAATGTGCACCTGCAGTTAATTATATAAACATTGTGCTTGCAGTTCTTTATGTATTCTATACATAGTGGCACTGTGTTTTTTTGTCACAAAATAAAGTGTATGGAGCCCCACCTTATATTCTGTGCCATAGTCATTGTACAATTCTGTCCTAAAAGGGGATTTTTATATTATGACTGAAAAATCTCCCTTTGGGTGATACAAGACATTGATTATGTCTGCTCATGAGCTGTTCTGATTTTTATTAATAAGTATCAGAGTTATGAGCGAATGTTCAGCTGACATGCTTTTGCTGATTACATCACTCCCTTTTAATTATTCTGACCCCAGAATGTTCACATGTCTGTGGGAGCACATCTCATGTATTATGTGCCCCTCTCCTTGCATGCTTCTATTGCAAAAGCAAAGGTGATTTAACACATTGGTTGCAAGCAATAAATAAACAAACAACCCCCCCCCCCTTAGTTCATAATGTAATCCTGTAAGACAACTATTCTGAAAATTCAGCCTAATGTTATTCAAAGTTACTTAAATGATGACTATGTATGCAATTTGCTAAATACTTGCTTGCACTTAACATTAAGTACCTGGCATCATACAACCCATACAAATTACAAATGTATCACAGCACTGCCTTTATTCTTAAAAGTACCTGGCATCATACAACCTGTACAAATGTATCACAGTACGGCCTCTTTTCTTAAAAGTTGGGAGATTATTTTCAGAATGTCTTTAATGCACCTGCAACAGGATAAGATTCATTTTCCTGTGCTAGAAGTATAAAAGTTAATTTTAGATCTTCCTCCCTGACTGTAATCATTTCACTAATTACTCATAGCTTGATGTTTTCATGCCCCAAATGTTTAGGTTAACATTGTTTTTGAATGGAATGAGGTAATAATGCTTTAACAATACAGAGCACCACATCACTGTAGGGCATGTGTATTTACAGAGCAATTCCAACAGCTATAGAGCCATAACTGCTTTATTAGCAAAGGAAAATGTATGTACACATACATGCATGCATGCAAGGGCTATGTGTGAAAGCATCTGAACCTTAAACAATTTCCTTAGTTATATATTAACCTGCAACCTGCTGATGTCCCTAGTCCATTGACCATCCATTAAGTAATAGCCTGCAATTAGACTGAATGTCTCAGTTCCGGTACAGGCAAGAGCAGACCTAGATATACACTGCCTATTCCCCTGGTCATACCTCAGCTATTTCACTTCAATATGCAGTAAGGCAATTATCACAATGAATCATTTTGTAACAGTTGCACAAATTGGAATGTGTCTTCAACAACAAGCAAATAGGAGTAAGAATCAAATATTCATAAATCTAATTTTGTTCTTTGTTCTTAAAATAACACAATCGAGGAGCTGCTCTTTCAAGAGGTAGTTTAGGAGAACATCAGTTGCTATC
The DNA here is from genome assembly GCF_019279795.1 of Protopterus annectens. Lineage (NCBI taxonomy): Eukaryota > Metazoa > Chordata > Ceratodontiformes > Protopteridae > Protopterus > Protopterus annectens. The sequence continues at coordinate 1,242,143,218 of NC_056725.1, forward strand.
CCATGCCTGTAACAGTGTCAGCGTACTCTCTCAAATCTAAAACATAGTGAAGTGTGTTAAATTGCAACTGCTTTGCAAGATTAGAGCTTCAGAGTGAAATGTTTGAACTGACAAACATCAGATACTATTTGATCACAGTACAGATCCCTATTGTTATTGACTGATTTCTTTCTTTTCTCACAGATAAAGTCAATACTTGAGCAATTTAGAGTTACTAACTAAGCCAACTGTAAAGTCACTTAACAATCTGTATGCATTCCAGATGGTATTTATACCACAAGTATGATAGATATGGCATAACAAAAAAGCACATAAAGATCATTTATTTAACGCCCACAAAAGACATGATGTACTTTCTGTGAGCCAAAATGGAATCGTGTGAATAAAAAAATATAAAGTTCTTACATAATCAAGAGTTTTCAGTAACACAGTTTGAACACTGGTGGTAACAAGAATTTCAGGAACACCCCCATAAAAGATTGGTGTAGCTTCTGAAAGTACTGGAGCAGCAACCGTAGTAGCCACAACCCCCCCCCCCTGAAATTCTAACAGCTTCAGGTAAGGTGTGTGGCAATTTACATGCCAAAAGATCAAAGGCACTGAGCCCAGGAGCTAGTGCAAAGAGTACAGAATGTGGAAGTTGTGTTAGCAGCTGTTATGCAACAGAAGTCGAAGGGAAAAGTTCAAAGTAATAAGGCAGTGTCACAACACATTAGGAAAAGGCAAAGAGCTGGGGGGGGGGGGGTTCTTGTAAACTTTACTAGTGCTATTTGTGAGAGTGCCACTACCGTAATGAATATCACTAAAAAGCACATTCTCTGACCATTGAGGTTGCCATTTTCTCCACTGTTGTATGACCATGGAGTTGGTATATATTTTACTTGGGGGGTGCTCTGGAGAATCGGCATCCATAATCCCCCTGCAAATAAAAGTGTTTGTTCATTGCTGAAAGGGATGTTCAGTACTGATTTGTGTTACTGGCATTCACTGAAATTACTGGCAGTGGGTCCACATAAATCTGTGAACTATTAGTGTATGCCAGTAGAAGAAAGTACATGACACTGATGTGTTGCCAAGTCATGGTCAGTCATTCACTGGATAATATAAAGAACACTGATTCTAGCTGTGACAACTGCAAAATGAAGGAGAAAGTTATAACACTGAAGATGAACAGAAGAAGATATAAACGTGGTAATACAGCCAGCACTAGACATGCTGAATATTTTAAAATTCTGTACCTCGTGTACAGTCTTAGGCAGGAACATGATAGACCCTTTAAGAATGTCAGGTGTTACATATAGCATAGAAAGTGATTGTTTGCATGAAGGAAAGGGTGGAAATGAAAGAAATGTCAAAGTATTTACACACCAGTCTTGTCAATGAATTTCGCCATCTTTACTGGAAAAGCAGAAAAACATCTCAGAAAGGAAAAGTTAACATTCTCTTATCTAATATTTTAGGGTTACCACTGGTCTTTTTTTAATAGGGCAATCCTGATTTTTGCGGTTATGTCCTGTGGAGAAAACATGAAAAAAATACTAAATGTGCTGATACATTAAGAGAAAAAAATATTTGCTAACCTTCTTCCAAATGTTGCAAAATAATATAATACTAAAAGAAATACCTGGGGTGGGTTGGGGGTATGCATAATGGTAAACGTGTTTGCCTTACAGACACAAGGTGCAGTGTTTGACTTGCAGGTGGGATAATTGGCTAGGCTTAAAATGGTCCACAAGTGTAGTTAGCCTAGTACTAACCTATGAACCTTTGTAAATTGTGAAACAATAGAAACAATAACATTTTTCCAACAATGATGCTTTCCTTTACTAATAAAATTAACATACACCTTTTACTTTGGTTGAGGATATGGTGTCTCCTCCAAAAGTTCATGTTTCAGTGAGAAATTACCCACTTTAGGCCCCTGAAAAAAGTGGCAGACATGTAAGAATGATTAAGCATCTCTCAAAGAGACTGTATTAAAGTGCCATGGTGCATTGACAGTTTAATTTATTGAAGTTTTACTCAATGAAGTCACTTTCAGTATTGTAATATACAGCAGAAAGGGAGGACCATATCAGCTGATCTGTCAGAAACCTTCCTCAATGTGCAACTGCTGGGATTTACTGTTTTGGCTATCCTCAGCTTGGCAAAATATTTTTCTGCTATTTCAATGCCCAGGGTAGCATTCGCCTCCCTTTGACACATGTTATGGAATCACCCCTCAAGCTAGGGTAATGCATGCATTCAGCCTCTGCACCACTCAGCATGACTCTCATCCTCTGAACTCACAAGTACACACCAATAAGAATGCTGAAGTCCACAAACTCTCGAAAGGTGATGAAACCACACAATTACAAATGCCAGCAAAAACTAAGTGGCATAAAGAGTATCCTTTTAATAGCCAAAATGTAGTATTTAAAAGTGTAGCTGAGTTTTTTTAGATGTTCTGATGAAGCCCACATTCAGTGGGTGAAAGCGCTTAACTGTTTTATCGAGATTGTGGACATTGATATTAAGAGGATACTCTTAATGCCACTTAGTTTTTGCTGGCATTTGTAATTGTGTGGTTTCATCACCTTTCGGGAGTTATTGGACTTCAACGTTCTTATTGGTGTGTGCTTGCAAGTTATGTGTTGTTTGAACGCTTCATTGTTTCTGCATCCTCTGAACTCAAAAGCACAGTTTGCAAGGCAGGATGCAACAAAAACATTACAAGAAAATAATAAATCACATGCTTGTCTGACCTACAGGGAGAGCCACCTAAAGCCCCATGATGGAGATGCCATCCTGATACAAAGGGGAAAGCAGGAGGTTAATAAGCACTCACTACAGCTGGCTTCTTTGTAGAACAACTGACCAGGGAAATACTTATCTGTTCTATTTTACTTCATAAGCTTTCTGTAGAGGTAAATGCTATGAAGATTCGCAGGGCAGTACACATTAAACCTTACTGAACCAGAGGAAGGCCTAGAGGTGAAGACCTGAAAGACTGAGTAATAGGAACCATGGCTGTGTGGGATTTCAGAGTGAGGTGTGTGTGTGTGTGTGTGTGTGTGTGTGTGTGTGTGTGTGTGTGTGTGTGTGTGTGTGTGTGTTTCAGAGAGAGAGAAATGCCCTAGCAGGTGGAATTTATTTTCAAGTGCATTTTCAAGGAATTGTGAGCTTCAAGGGAAGCAAAGGTTACTGCTGCTCATGCTAAGTCTGCTTAAAATGTGCAACTGTTTTGTTTAGCAAATGGTATCATTATTGTGGTATAGAATTTTAAAGCAGTGTTAGCACAGCAGGTAGCATTACTTGCATTTGATGCAAAGGGCTGTAGGTTCTATTCATACAGCATGTACATTTGTATTTTAAGGGGGGTATGGTACTGCAGTTCTTAGTATGTCCTCCTTTGGATGAGACACCTAATAACTATGAACCTGTTTTTCAGCCTGCCACCCATTCCCTATTGCAATATACCAACTTACCATTTATTTTAATGTAGCACAGGCAATTTATTCTTCAAGGGCAACAGACATTGAATTTGTAAATGAAACACTGAAATAAAGTTTTTTTCTAGCAACAACCTCTTCAATGGTTTCAGATCTCTTTAATGTGGAATTATTCAGATGACTTATACTTCTGCAGAGATTCTGCATTGATTGATATTGGTGGATTGTATGACAGAAGTTTGAGTGGCCCTTTATGGTTGAAATGTTCTGAATTGGGCAGGTTATCATTATTGGTTCATATTTGTTTCATTGCTTAAAGGAAAAATGCTCAGAACTATAAATTTAAAACACACTATCTAACAAGTGGTGCTGTATTATACAAGGGATATAATTAAATTATTATGTAGTATAATTCAACAGTCAGGAAGGTGAATCAAAGAACTTTTGCATGGCTCTAAAAATGTGTGCAAGGAGCCTATCAAAGGTAGAGAAGTTTTAATGCTAAGTCTGTTTTCATTGTAAGACTATTGCTTTGTTTAGGTTTAATAAATGTCTATCAGTGTTTGTGCTATAAAATTTGAAATAAAAGTTGTAAATTAAATCCAGATATCTGTAATAATTGTAGAAGTAAAGCATAAAACAGTATGCACACTGAGAGATTTGAACAGTGTCTATGACAAATGGGGAGAAATAGCCAAGTAATGGGACACTGGAATAGCTGCGTGGGCGGGGGTGGGGCTGAGTGGGCGGGGACAACAGAGGGGTGGGGCTTCATGGGTGGGGCTTGGGTTTGCACCCCCCTGCAAAAAATCCTGCGGGCTCCCTTGCCTGTGTCTATTAAGCAGTGTGGCCAGTCTATGTAAGTTATAGCATAGCCTGGGTATAGATTTGCAGGCATCATTTTTCTGTATAATGCTTTAATCTGGTCCATATTTATGAACCAGACACTACCTCTTAGCCAGTGCCGTGGTACACTGAACCCATTTTACCTTTATTTGATATAGTCATCCCCTATAACTGACTCTTCCACAAGTTCCTTATTGGGCCTCTCTTCTGGTGCTAAGTTTGGGAATTCTTTCTCCTGAATGTCTCTGCTGTAAATACTTGCAAACATTATGTTGTATAACATTGCACAGATTGCAAAGATTTTGCTGCATGTTGCAGGATCATACTGCAGTGCACCTCCAGATACATCCAGACAGTGTAAGTGGACCTTCAGTAGGCCAAACACACATTTGATAATGACCTGGGTCTGCAACAATGCAGTATTGTAGCCATTCTCCACCATTGTCTGGGAATTTCTAAAAGGCATCATTAATCATGGCTCCAGAGTATATCCAGAATCACCAGCAAAGTGCCCCTGAAGAAAATCACCCCATGCCCTACTGGTACAAGTTGCATGTGTTTCATATGTGGTAGCTATGAGCATCGCCTAGGTGGCCTTCAGATACATTGTATGCTATATAATGTACATTACTGACTAGCTATCAGTTGTTAGAGTGGAACCCTTTATGGTTAATATACCTTTGTCCATACTTCCCTGTTGGGGCATTTATTGCAATGTTGGTGCAATCTGCAGTTCCCAGTAACTCTGGAAAATGGCTATGTCATAAAAGGCCTAGATGGTGTTAGCTGTCCTCTTAGTTGTATATGGAAGCCACTTATGTTCCCCCACATGCTGTATTATTGCATCAAGGAAATAGTGAAGTTTCCTTGAGAGAGATACATGAGATATATCCATCATGCCCTCCACCTCACTGGTGATCTGAATGGAGAGATGAAAAGTCAGCAAGCAAAGGAGAGTAGTAGTGCTAAAATTGAATTTGTCCTTAAGTCTTGATGAGTACCTTCATGAGGTGGACCCTGTTTTCACAAAATTTCACTAAGGCAACACTGATATATGGACTGTATTTATATAGCATATATCATGGACAGAAGTAGGTCAAAAACTAAAAAAGATAGCTGGGTGCACAAGACCCAGGATAAAAAGTGCCCAGTCCTGGTAGGCACACTGGTGCCAGGACTGGAAAAGATGACAGTGTAGAATCCTCAAAATACGGAAACATTCCTACATTGGGGCCAGGCCAGGCCAGGCCCAAGGGGAGGATGCCCCCCCCCGTTGTAGAAAGAAGTAGCAGTCCACAAAAATCACAAAAACCGATTGGCCAAAGAAGAGCCATAAAGATGATAGAGTGGAATATTGAGGATAAGAAAGAAATTATTTATTGTTACTATTATGTAAAAAGCCCAGAATTTCCAGACACAAGATGTACAAAACAATTAAGAGAGAAATTAAAGGAAAGAAAAATACTTCTGCAAGAAAAACTGTCAGAAGCTTCAAATTTAAATTTGTGTTCATTAATACAACAGATTTGTGAAAAGCAGTATATAGATCAAGAAACCTTGATCTGTTTGGAAAAAGAAGCATCTGAGGAAGTGTGAAAATATAAACAACAAAACCAAGAGATATTTGAATAGTATAAAAAAGAAATATGGACATGGGAAAGAAAGAGAGATTTGATATGGTGTAATAAAATATGCAAAGTAGAAAGCCAAATTAATCAATGTAAAGAAGGCAGCCCCAAAGATATTTGAAATGAAATACAGGCAAATGCATCTGGATATGGACATTTTTACAATAAAAAATAATATCACAAAGATGGAATGCAGAAAAGAAGATCAGTAATGTAGAAGTTAAAAAAACAGAAGTTGAAGTTATGGAGTGAAGGATTTGATGTAGAAGGTCTAACACAGGTTACATCACACCAGGATGGAGCGAGTCCACAAAGAAGAGAAACAGGAAGATCAGGAAACATCTGAAGAAGAAATATGGACATGGGAAGGAAAAAGAGGTTTAAAATGGTGTAATATTTATGCAAAGGAGAAAGCAGAACTAACTAATACAAAAAGAGCAGCACCAAAGATATTTGAAGAGAAATACAGACAAAGGAATCTAGACATGGAAAACTTTACAATACAAAAATAAGAAAACAAAGAAGAAAAGTAGAAAAGGAGATTAGTAATGAAGAAGCTAAAGAAATAGAAACTGAGGTTATGGAGTACCTGCAAAGTGAAAGATTTAGTGTAGATAATCTAATTCAGAAAGCACCACAACAGGATAGAGTAATGGATATCCCAATTAAGGGGAAAACAGTGGAACAGGAAGCAATTGGTCAGGTGCCATATCAAGATATTTTGGAGCCTTCCACAGGAAACCAATATAAACATTCATTTGAAGCTAGACAGCAAGGGAAGAAACAGGAAACTGTGGAAACTCTGATGCAGTCAATGTTGAGGAATGATAGGCCAGTGAGTTCTCATATGATAGAGCAATGGATGGCACAGGATGAAATTGAAGAGAATGTGCCACAGGAAGATGCTATAGAACCTTCTATAGAATGCCTGCAGGAACTGTAAAATAAGGGATGTGCCCTCAATTTGGAAGAAAATGAGCTAAGAGAAGAATTGATTGATTTAATAGACTTGGACAAATATATCAAGATCGACGAAAGAAATAGACTGCAGAAGGTAATAAAACCCGAAAAGTTAGAAGTCTGATAAAACAAATGAACACAGTAATTAGGACTGTCCATAGAAATCCATGCGATATAACAGAACTAAACAGGATATATTACTGTGCAGCTAAATTAATAACTGATAAAGTTCTACCACAAGAACACAGGGCAGTGAGGGAAAGAAATGGGAGAATTCGAATACCATCATGGAAATATAGACTAGAGAAAATTATAAAGCAATTAAGTGTCACTGTTACAATATTATAGAAGAGGGAATACATCAGCAAAAATAGTAAGAAAAATAGATGTGATAAAAGTAATGCGCAATATTAGAACAGATAAGGATCTATCATGCACTATCACAAATAAGCTAAAAATTTCAGCACAGGCGGAAAAACTTAGAAGATACGAAGATAAATATAAAGAAAAAGTGAAAAATAAGCAATTTATTAATGACCCAAAAAGGTTTTATAAAGAACTGGGAAATAAGATAAAAGGAATTGAAAGACCGCAAAAAAAAAAAAAAAAAAAAGAAATGGATACATTTTGGAGAAGTATCTATGAAGATCCTGTAGAACATAACAAAGATACTAAATGGATAGAAGAAGTAAAAGAAAGAATAAGAAGTTTAAAGGTACAGGATATGAAATGGGATGAAGTAACAGCCAGGGAGATTGAAACAAACTTAAGAAAAGCCTCTAATTGGAACCCCCCAGGCCAAGATGCAGTACCTAACTTCTGGTTAAAAGTATTAACATCTTTGCATGAAGATTTAGCCATGAGTAAGAACTATGTATATGCACACCCAGAACAGACACCAAACTGGCTAACAACAGGAAAAACAATGCTCCTACTTAAGAGTGAACCTGGAAGCTACCCTAAAAATTATAAGCCAATAACTTGCCTTTCAACTACATATAAACTATACATGGGAATTGATGCCGACAGAGTTTACAGTAATTTAGAAGAAAATTCAATTATGGCAGTAGAACAAAAGGGCAATAAAAGAAAGTCATATGGAACAAAGGATCATGTGTTGTTAAATAAAGTCATAGTGGAGAACTGTAAAAAGGGGAAGAATAGAGTATGGCATGAATTGACTACAGAAAAGCAATTGATAGTATCCCTCATCCCTGGATAAAAGAGTGCTTAAAAATGCATAAGATACACCCCGCACTGATCAACTACATTACAGTGACCATGAAACAGTGGCAGACCACTTTGCAATTAAGCCATGATGTTGTTGTTGTTGTGTCTTTCGCCTTTTCCCGGTTAGGGGTCGCCACAGTGGAACTCCGGACCGCTAATGATTGGCAGTAGATTTTTACGTGCTGAGTTGCCAGCCCTGATGCACAACCTTCAACAAAGGTACACCCATTCATCCACTTCTCCACACAGAAGACGCTTTAGCTGAGAATCGAACAGGACAACGTCTTACTGTGAGGCGACAACGCTACCACAGCACCAGCACCGCAGTGCAATTAAGCCATGATAAAGGACAAATTGTTATCCCAGGGATAAAAATTCAAAGGGGGATATTCCAAGGTGACTCTCTGTCACCGTTACTATTATGCCTTGCCCTTAATCCATTAAGCTGTTTACTCAACAGCTTAGGCCATGGCTATAATTTGGTTCCTAGAAAAAAACAAAGTGCAAAGATTTCTCAACTTCTCTTTGTCGATGATTTAAAACTGTATAGCTCATCAGATGAGGAACTGAAAGCTCAACTGCAAGTTGTCAAAACTTTTTCAGATGATATAAGAATATTATTTGGTCTTGATAAATGTGCAAAAATGGGTCTATATCATTATTTTGAATGTTCAGTTACTCAAATCCCTAAAGGCCGACACCAAAATATCGGACCGCAAGTTAACTGAACGTTAAAAACCACGAAATTCACAATATTGCATTTCCATAGTTGGACACGTCATGTTTACTAAGGTGAAACGTCAGTAGGAGATCCCCTTATCCTGTATAGCAAACTAACTTACATGTGCAATAGATACTGACCTTAGAGTTAGAAGTAGGGTTAAGGTAAGCGCATATATAGTAATGCATTTAATGTACATGTGCAATAGATACTGACCTTAGGGTTAGAAGTAGGGTTAAGGTAAGCGCATATATAGTAATACATTTAACGTACATGTGCAATAGATACTGACCTTAGGGTTAGAAAGGTAAGCGCATATATAGTAATACATTTAACGTACATGTGCAATAGATACTGACCTTAGAGTTAGAAGTAGGGTTAAGGTAAGCGCATATATAGTAATACATTTAACGTACATGTGCAATAGATACTGACCTTAGGGTGAGAAGTAGGGTTAAGGTAAGTGCATATATAGTAATACATTTAATGTACATGTGCAATAGATACTGACCTTAGGGTTAGAAGTAGGGTTAAGGTAAGCGCATATATAGTAATACATTTAACATACATGTGCAATAGATACTGACCTTAGGGTTAGAAGTAGGGTTAAGGTAAGCGCATATATAGTAATACATTTAACGTACATGTGAAATAGATACTGACCTTAGAGTTAGAAGTAGGGTTAAGGTAAGCGCATATATAGTAATACATTTAACGTACATGTGCAATAGATACTGATCTTAGAGTTAGAAGTAGGGTTAAGGTAAGCGCATATATAGTAATACATTTAACATACATGTGCAATAGATACTGACCTTAGTGTGAGAAGTAGGGTTAAGGTAAGTGCATATATAGTAATACATTTAATGTACATGTGCAACAGATACTGACCTTAGGGTTAGAAGTAGGGTTAAGGTAAGCGCATATATAGTAATACATTTAACGTGCATGTGCAATAGATACTGACCTTAGGGTTAGAAGTAGGGTTAAGGTAAGAGCATATATAGTAATACATTTAACGTACATGTGCAATAGATACTGACCTTAGGGCTAGAAGTAGGGTTAAGGTAAGCGCATATATAGTAATACATTTAACGTACATGTGCAATAGATACTGACCTTAGAGTTAGAAGTAGGGTTAAGGTAAGCGCATATATAGTAATACATTTAACGTACATAGTTTCATAGTTTCATAGTTTCATAGTATAGTACTAGGCTATCTGCCCTGGGGCATTTGTAAGCCTAGCCATAGTGATGTGGCTTTTGCCACCCCATGAAATGGTACAAAAATGTACAGAATAAATCTAGAATACTGTGCCTCTGTCTAGTAGTGACACAATGAAGGTCCCCTTATATAATAGAATTAGTTTACTGTGCCCCTGTCTAGCAGTGACACAGATGTGACCCCTGGGGTAAACTTACGATCTCCCATCCACTCATCAAGATTTCTCTTGAAGAGAGTCAGTGAGGGGCTCTGCCTAATATGAACTGGGATCCTGTAACAAAGCATGGGAAGCCTCTGGGTTACGAATCTATCCCTCCAGCATGTCCTATTCATACTTGTGCCAAGGTTTAAGTCTTTAGCTCTCATGGTCCTGATGGATTTGGATTTTTTGAGGTGGAGCATGTCCATCAGATCCTGATTGGAAATGGCCTTCTACGTCAGGCAGAGATCACCTCTGAGCAGGCGGTATGCTACTGAATAGAGATGAAGTTTCTTTAGTCTGGCAGAATAAGACATATGTTGGAGACCCTTGATCCTTTTGGTGAGGTACTTTTGTGGTCTCTCCAGCTGTTGCAAATGCTGGGCGAGGTACATACCAAATGGGGCATTGTACTCAATCATTGGTCTGATGAGGGAGGAATATAGGGGTACAATGACATCCTTGGATCTGGATGTGAATCCCTTCATGATGAGGTGTGCAAGGTAGAATGTTTTTCTAACCACTTTGGCAACGTGGGTGTCAAATGAGAGGTCGCTGTCTACTTGGTCCCTAGGTCTCTGATTACTTTTTCCGTACTGAGTGGGTTGCTGTCTATGTGATAATTTGTGGGTACTTTGTTTTTTCCAAAAGGGATGACTATACATTTTTTGGCATTTAGTTTAAGGCCGTGACTACGGCACCAGTTGTCCGTTTCAGTGAGGCCTTTTTGTAGGATGTGTGTGTCTGCTGGTGTATCGACTATGGCGCCTAGTTTGCAGTCATCTGCGAACTTTGTCAGCCACAGCCCTCCCATGTTTGCTTTAACATCTGAGAAATAAATGCTGAACAAGAGGGGTCCCAGGACAGATCCCTGTGGGACACCACTTGTGACTGGCTTTGAGTCTGACATTGCTCCAGCGATTTTAACTTTATGGGTTCTGTCCTTTAGCCAGTTTGCAACCCATCTAGTGACATAAGGGTTTACTTTTAAGTTGTTTAGCTTATCTATGATGCCTGAGTGGGTTATTGTGTCGAAGGCCTTAGCCAAGTCCAGGTATGCTGTATGGACTGCTTTGCCCTCATCAATGGCTCTAGTGACTGTTTTGAAAAAGTCAACCAGGTTTAAAAGGCAGGATCTGCCCTTTACAAAGCTGAACTGGGTGGGGTCAAGTGTCTGTAGGTCCCCTATGTCTCTGTTTATGAGTTCCATAATGATTCTTTCCATAGCTTTGCAGACCAAGCTAGTTAAGCTTATGGGGCGGTAGTTTCCAGGGTCTGTAGAGGCACCCCCCCTTGTGGAGTGGGACCATTGTTGCTGTACGCCAGTGTTCAGGTACATATCCCGAAGTAAGGCTAAGGTTAAATAGCATTTTTATGTGTGGGTTTAGCTCCTCTTGGAGTTCACGTAACACGCACCCCGGGATACCGTCAGGTCCCATTGATGCTGTGTTTTTTGCTTTGTTTAGGGCGGTTCTCACTTGGACATCTGAGATGACAGGGAGATTACATTCAGCTGGGATAACTATTTCTTCTTTTGGGGGTGAAGGAGGGGAGAAATTTGTACTGAACCTGTCAGCCAGAATGTTAGCAATATCTGTGGGTTCAGTGTATTTTTGTTGTTGTGAACCAACTCTGAGCATATCTGAGGGTTTCCCCAGGTTTCTAACATAGCTGAAGAAGGCTTTGTGGTTATCTTTAGTGTCCTTAGCGATTTTTCTCTCAAAGTTTGCCTTGGATGTTTTATGAGAGAACATAGTTTTCTGCTAATGTTGATCAGAGATGTCTTCCCTTCATGGGATTTCGCTCTGACGTGCAGTAGCTTCCTTCTTTGTTATACAATTTGTTTATGGCTGAGGTCCACCAGACAGGACGCTTACATTTGGTGGAGAGGGACTTGGATTTGTTTGGGATTGCATGATCCATGCATTCTTGGAGATGTCCATAGAAAGCATTTGTGAAGGATTCGGCATTGTGGGATGTGGTATCCACTGGCACAGTGGGCTTAAAGGATACCATCTCAGTCTTAAGAAGAGTGAAGTCTGCTTTTGAAAAGTTTTTCACTGTGGTCTTTTTGTGCTGGGGTGGAGGTGGGATATGTATATCCAGGGTGATTAGTTTGTGGTCAGATCTCACTAGTGAGGGGTATACTTCAGGTGTGGAGCATTTTGTCCCCATGTTTGTGATGATCAGGTCTAGTATATTATCTCCCCTAGTGGGAGAGGTTACTAGTTGTTCCAGTGCATTTGAATTTATGAATTCCAGGAACCTTTGGGCTAGGGTATTAGGGCTAGAATAATGTACCCAATCTATGTTTGGGTAGTTGAAGTCTCCGAGTATGATGGTATTTTGTGATACATTCATGTCCTCCAATGTCTTCAGGAAGGCTGAGTGGGGTTCTTGAGATTGGGAGGGTGGTCTGTAACATGCTACCAGTTGTATAGCAGTTTTGCCTATGGTTAGTTGCACCTGTATGGTCTCTGATGCTTCATGTGTTGCTACTAACCTGGAGGTGTGGGTGTCCTTCTATGAATATGGACACTCCCCCTCCCTTTGTGGTTCGGCCCGGGTTTTGGGGCCGGAAAGCATGATACGAGGTATAGCCTGGTAGCGCTGGGGTGCTCTCAGGAGCCTTGAACCAGGTTTCAGTTACTGCACAGATGTCGATGTTCTCCATGCTGAGGAGTGCATCAAGTGCCTGCATCTTGAGATTTAGACGTCTGGCGTTGAGCAGCATTACCCTTAGTTTTTTTCCATTTTTGTTTTCTAAGGAGATGGGTTTGTCTTTTGAGCCTTGCCTAAAAAAGGCACTATGGGGGTGGCTCTTGCCATAGATACTGACCTTAGGGTGAGAAGTAGGGTTAAGGTAAGTGCATATATAGTAATGCATTTAATGTACATGTGCAATAGATACTGACCTTAGGGTTAGAAGTAGGGTTAAGGTAAGTGCATATATAGTAATGCATTTAACGTACATGTGGAATAGATAATGACCTTAGGGTTAGAAGTAGGGTTAAGGTAAGTGCATATATAGTAATACATTTAATGTACATGTGCAATAGATACTGACCTTAGGGTTAGAAGTAGGGTTAAGGTAAGTGCATATATAGTAATGCATTTAATGTACATGTGCAATAGATACTGACCTTAGAGTTAGAAGTAGGGTTAAGTTAAGTGCATATATAGTAATGCATTTAACGTACATGTACAATAGATACTGACTTTAGGGTTAGAAGTAGGGTTAAGTTAAGTGCATATATAGTAATACATTTAACGTACATGTACAATAGATACTGACTTTAGGGTTAGAAGTAGGGTTAAGGTAAGTGCATATATAGTAATGCATTTAACGTACATGTGCAATAGATAATGACCTTAGGGTTAGAAGTAGGGTTAAGGTAAGTGCATATATAGTAATACATTTAATGTACATGTGCAATAGATACTGACCTTAGGGTTAGAAGTAGGGTTAATTTAAATGCATATATAGTAATACATTTGTGTAGCCCAATAGAAACCTGTTTAAGTTGTATGTGTTTGCAGGTCTTGAAAGAATTAAGACAGTAACACATAAGTTGTGTACGTTCAACTATGTGTCATTGTCAGAAATGGCTAGCGCTCCTGCTGTACCTCCTGGTAGTCAAGGTACGTGCTATAGGACTGTAACATCGCAGAAGAATAGGGAAATGCTGAATTTAGATGGGTATCTCTATACATTAGAGAAAACTAGCAAAGATAGGAAATACTGGTGCTGCAAGTATAAGCAGGCATGTAAGTGCAAGGGTCGGGCAATCACCTTGAAGCAGATAGATGGGGAATTGTTGTTAAAGTCAGTATGTCATGCCCATCCACCAGATGCTGCTGAAATAGAGTGTTATATTGCCTGCCACCAACTCAAAGAACAGCCCAGTTAAGTAGGGCTACACCAGTGTTAGTAGTGGATGACATCTTTGCCAGCACTTCAGTAGAGAGTACCTTAAGCTTGCCTTCTAGGCATTCCATGCTGCAACAATTAAATTGTGTGCAACGTAGGAAGATGCTTGCTATAAAGTGGTATCAACCCCTTTAAATGAAGTGAATACTACTGAGTGTGTATTGAAGGAAGGTTGCTTTATACAGAAGCATAAGGTAGACCTTAATGCCAATATTCATGTGTTAATGTTCAGTACAAAGGAGAATTTGCAGGATTTATGTCATGTCACCTCACAGTAAGACGCTGTCCGGTTCGATTCTCAGCTAGAGTGTCTTCTGCGTGGAGACATGCATGAATGGGCTTACCTTCGTTGAAGGTTGTGTGTCAGGGCTGGTAACTCGGCACGTAAAAACCAACTACCAGTCATTAGCAGACCGGAGTTCTGCTGTGGCGACCCCTAACTGGGAAAAGCCGAAAGACACAACAACAACAACAACATGTACATGCAAGTTATGGTTAATGGATGGAGTCTTTCTAACAAAGGGGCAACTGTGTTGGCAACTGTATAGTGTGCATGGGTTGATTTCAGTTGGAGAAAGTACTAAATATGTGCCATTGGTATATTGCTTAATGTCAAAAAAATCATACAAGTCATACAACTATTTATGAGAGTGTGTGCATGAGTTGATGTTGTCTCTTGATCTAGTGGCTAGAGTAGAATTTATTTTATGTGACTTTGAAATGGCAGCTATGAAAAGCGTTAGACATAATTTCCATCAGGTAACATCTAAAGGGTGTATGTTTCATTTCTCACAGGCTGTCTGGCAAAAGGTGCAGCCTCTGGGATTGGCTGCTTTGTATGGCAAGTGTGTACATTTTCAGTTGTGTGTGAAAAAGCTAATAGCTCTTTCTTTCCTTCAGGAGGATAAGGTTGCTCCTGCATTTAATGCTTTGTGTGAGACATTTCCTGTTGAGGGGAAACAGTTGCTGTCTTATTATGCAGAGGTGTATGTTTTGGGACGTGTGCGTAAACAAAGTACTAGGTCTGCACGTGTCAAAATTTCCTCCGATGTTTCCTATTGCATTTTGGAATGTTTCCTCTCTAAATAATCTGTCCCTTCCATGTACACAAAACTATGTTGAAAGATGGCATTGCCATGTTAGATGTCTTTTAGGTAGACGTATTTCAGACATCCCAGCTGTTCTCAATGTTCTAGTGCGTGAGCAGAACAGGGTTAATGAGATCAGATTACAACTGCAGTCTGATTGTCCGCCTTCACCTAAAAAGTGTAGAAGTGTTGAGAAGCAGGCTTGTATGCAAGTAGTGCTCAGGAAGAGAAATGAGTACTCTGCAGGTGAATTCCTTCGAGCGATAGCTGTACTGTTGAAAGTGTAACATAGAGTTGACAGTTTGAACATACTACGTAAATTAACATTTTTTTGTACTTGGGTATTGTTTGTTCACATTCACATACATTTGTGTGTTATGCACATTTAATTAGCACAGGGGGTACATGGGTGAAGTGTACACATGGGTGAAGTGTAGATTATTTATTTTGTTTGGGTAGGGAGTACGCAGCAGGAGGTTGAGTTGGCCAACTATGGAAATTCGATATTTTGAATTTCGTGCTTTTTCACATTCGGCATACTTGCAGTTCGATATTTTGGCATTGATCTTTAGGGATTCGAGTATCTGAATGTTAGAAATAATGATATAGACCTTGCAAAAACAACCTTTAAAGCAGGAAAACTGCATGCCAGGAAAACATCAGTTTGGGATAAGAATGTGATATAAAAGAACTTGAGCAAGAAGGAGTGTATAAATATTTGGGAATTGATGAAGGATCAACAATAAAACATGAACAAATGTGAATAAAACTTACTAAGGAATACTTCAGAAGACTTAAATTAATCCTACAAACAGCACTGACATCTAGGAACAAAATCCAAGCTATAAACCAATTTGCTCTTCCTGTCCTAATTACAGTTTTGGAGTGATTGACTGGCCCCAAAATGTGTTGGATAGATTAGATAGGTAAACAAGAAGGATGCTTAATGCTCAACAAATTATTTATAAAAATCAGTGCATACCAAGATTATATATTCCCCATTCTGAAGGAGAGCTGGGCCTCCATGAAATTGATCATACATAGATCTGCAATCATGGGACTTCACACATATCTGCTGACCTGACAAGACCCAAACATAGTGAAAGTTTTGAAACATGAGGTGAATAAATCTAAGATGACTACTCTGCTTAATTTAGCAGAAGCTTATTGGCATCAAGCAGAAATGGAAATCAAACCAGAAGTAGATAAAAATCAGGCAGCAACTGAATGTGCCAAAAAACAAAAGGAAGAATATAAGGTGAAGGATCAGATGAGAAGCCAATAAATGTGGAAAAAGCATAAATATAGTTGCAAGTACAGAAAAGATCTGGAAGAACCTCATGTTGCTCAGGAACGAACACAAGAATCGTTGAGGAAAAGCAAATTCAAACCAGGAGATGAAAGGTTAATATTGGCGGCCCAAGATAGTGGGCTGTGTACATGTTGGTTTATAAAGTCCATTGAACATGTGGAAGAAACAGACAAATGTTGGTTTTGCAAAACCGAATTGGAAAAAGTTGCACATCTTGTTGCTGGTTACGGCATATTAATGGCAGAAGGACTGTATACTGAAAAGCATAATAATGTGGTGAGACTGTTGCACTGGGGATTGTGCAAACATTATGGTATTGAAGTGGCTGAAAAACACTGGAAACCTAAGCCACAAAGCATCATAGGAAATGAAGAAGTTTGTATCACATGGGATCATCCATTACCAATGTAATAAAAGATAGATACTAGAAAACCGGATATAGTGGTCCAAGAAAAGAAGACAAGAGTAGCATTGATCACTGAAATTGCAACACCCAGTGTCTACAGTCTCTTGTGTACAGAGAGACACAAAGTCATAAAATATCAGGATCTGCAGGCAGAAATGAGAGCAATGTGGAAGAGAGATACCCAGACAATTCCAATAGTAGTAGGAGCAACGGGCCTTATAAAAAAGAATTTATAGTTGCATTTAGATATGTTACCAGTACATGTAACTCCATATGAACTGCAGAAGGCGTAATTACTGGGCACATTACAGGTGCTGTGAAGAACTCTACTGGCTGACATCAAAGATTGAAATAATATAATTTCATGAACTTTAATTGTACTTTGACGTAGAAATGGGGTCCATTCCCATCATGGTATTAGAAGCCCAAAAGATTTAGAGAAATTAAAAAAGGGAGTGAAAGAACCCTATAGCTAGTATTCTAAAAGCCACGGATACCTTGTTGTCCACAGGGTTAGGTACTCCAAACATACCCCAGGCCTGCATATGAGCGTTCATATGTTCAGATGCTCATAGATACCAAGCTCAAAGCCTAATAAAGGCCTTCAAAGTGCTTGCCACCATAATAAGCTAGGGTAAAAGCCCTCAAACCCATCCATAAATCCAGAAATGGACACATCTCAATCAGCTCCTGCATGGTGCTGTAGTTCATACAGTAGCAGGCCACTATTTCTGTGCCATGGAGGGCATGCTGTGTTAGGTGCAGATAGATGATTCAGTGTCACCGAGGGCAATGGCATGTCTTTACTGGAAAAGCTTATTCAGACTCTGCCACAACTTGCTGTGAGGGAAATGTTACTTTGTTTTGGTTTTCTTGTATTTTGTATTGTTTTATTGCCTTCTTCTATTTTGTAGATTGTAATTTATTTTCTTTACATTGTGTTTTACTTGTATTCTGCTTTTAATTGCATATTTAGGTTAGGAAAGAGACCACAGCCATGTCTCTTATGACTCACACTGAAATTAATTTTTTCTCACCCAAGTGGTGGTGTGTTTTGAAACTCAACTGTCTTTATAGTTGCCTGCCCCTGTCTTTATAGTTGCCTGCCTGACCACATTTTTCCTTCCCTCTCCTCTTTCATTGGCTATTGTGAGTAAGCACAAAATTATCATTTTGTGAAATCACTTCCCTTCAACTATTTAAATTTGTTGGCCATTCCACTGTATTCCATAGAACCAGAATATAAAGTGTCCACCCCCTTTCAGTCTATCTTGCTCTTTTAAAATCAGTGGCTCTCCACTTAGATAGCTAAAGGTTAAGTTACCCCATTTCATATCTGTTAGTGCACACTGCAGCTCTTATGATATTAACCTAATTTCCATCTTACCTTTAAAACTGCAACATCTACTCCAAGACCACTTATTATTGGAGAGCCCACATTCTGCCTTTCAGTAGTCATTGTGAGATTATTGCTTCTGTTTTGCCCCTAGTGAGAGAAGGCGCATAGTGACATTTCCTGGATACTACTGATCACCGGAATGCCTAATAACTGCTTCATAGGTGCCAGCTTGAAATTTGTACTTACATTTTGTTCCTGGTGAGAGAAGGAGCAGAGTGCATTGATTCCTGACTGTTTCTGGTTGGGCAGTGAGTATCTGTGGTTGACTGTCCTGATTGGTCTGGTTGCTATTCAAGGCATCGGCCAGGAAAAGGCTGCAACAAGCCTATAGACCTTTGCATCATCTGGGACAAGACTGTGGATCACCAGACAGTTTGTGGCTTGCTTCTCATCTTGGGATTTGTGATACTGTTTTGCTTCTGGTGAGAGAAGATGCAAAGGAGCATTGTATCCCAGCAGCATGTAGTTGTGCTGAGACCAGCATTAGTAGTAGCCAGGCAGTATCCATTCAGGCAACTCCCCTCTTTTCATTATTCTTGACAAGCTAATTCTTTCTTTTCAGTAATTGCTGCTTGATTTGCTTCTAACTTCAGAATACTTGCCTAAATGCTTCATCCATAAATCATCAGGGTCTACTTATTAGTTTCCCCTCAAGTGTTTGGCAATGCCCCATATAGATGCAGACACCTTGAGTTGATATTTTTCCTGTAAAAGCACTATTGAAATTTCACCAATATACTGCTACGGTAGCATTGTCGCCTCACAGCAAGACTTTGTCCCGTTCGATTCTCAGCTAGAGCGTCTTCTGTGTGGAGGCATGCGTGAATGGGCGTGCCTTCGTTGAAGGTTGTGCATCAGGGCTGGTAACTCGGCACGTAAAAGCCCACTACCAAAACATTAGCGGACCGGAGTTCCACTGTGGTGACCCCTAACCGGGATAAGCCAAAAGACACATTATACAGTTGCACACAGTATAACTAGTTTGTAGTGAAAAGCACTGCCCCCGAGTTGTAAACCGGATACTCCTGATATTACTTTATATTCTCACTCCAACTGTCTAAAAAGGGTCTGTTGCCATGGATATGAACTTTCACACTATCTCCTTTACCAGCTTGGTGGATATGGGCATCCTGAGACAATGTAGAATTTGTCTCTTGTTTATTGACAACTAGTTCATGTTTAAACAAATTGATATGGTATGTAAGAGATGTATTTACACAATCTCACTGGAGGCAAAGCTCTCACATAAAAGCACTCCTAATATCAATAAGGTTGTCAGTAGTACACATGCTGCAACCATCACACACAATTTCAAAGCAGACATATAGACCCACATATGCTGAGGCACTTAAATGTAACCTTCCTAAACCCCAAAGACCTCCTAGATGAAGTACACATAACAAATACCTTCAGCAGCCCTGAATGCGGTCTTTCAAAACAACACCCACATCAACACATACAGCACATCTCATGGACACTCTACTTCTAAGCCCATAAAACAAGCCACCACACAGTCCAGCATTCTGGTCAATGGAGACTCCATTGTGAGACACACTGATGTCCATCTCACCAGGCTGAGTAAGGCGAAAGTCACAGTCAATTGCTTATCAGAGGCCAGGATCCACCACATTATGCATGCACTCAGGCCATTGGACCACAAATGCCAGTATGACTCAATATCATATTCAGGGGTGACTTTAATTACCCGCTATTAACTGGGAATCATATATGACACCAAACATAGGCACAGAAATTCCTTGATTTTGTAAACACAAATTCCTTGGACCGGATTGTCAGTATACCAACCAGGAGAGCAAACATACTGGATTTGGTCCTCACTAATATGGGAGAGTGCTGCACATACCCTAGTGTAATGTCTTCTCTGGTAAGGTCAGACCACAAAATGGTTTCCTTCAAAGTAAAAATCCCAGGCTAACCCTGAAATATTCAGGAACTACTCTAAAGCTGACTTCCTACTATTAAGTGATAGCCTGGCAAAATTGAAGCTGAACTCAAACTAAACAACCCCTCCTTGCTCTGGTTTCAAGACTACCTATCCAACCACTGACAAGAAGTTAAGTGGCATAATTTCCTCTCCGCCTTCTCCCAGTAACAGTAGGTGCACCACAGGGATCCATTCTGGGACCCCTACTATTTAATATCTTTACAAACACCCTCCACACCGCCATCCAGCAAGATACAATAGTCCAATATGCAGATGATACTACACTGATCTGCTCAGCCCCCACACTCCAAACACTCTAGATGAAAACCCAAGAGGACTTCTCCAATATTGAAAACTGGTTAAAAAACAACTAATACTTAACCCCAAAGAGACTCAACTTATGCTTTTCCACCCTACCGAAACTATTGACTCTTCTGCTCTTTTCTGTATCAATTCTGCCAATAACACCCAAATCACCCCAGTATCACAAGCTAAACTTCCTGGTGTAATACTTGTCCAAAACCTAAAGTTTGACAAACATATAGCACAAACTATATCCAAAGTCCATAAAAAACTTGGAACCCTATACCTCTGCAAAAACTATCTATCCAAAAACACCAAAATTACTATATCCAGAACTCACCTTCTCTCTACATTGCTCTATGCATCCCCTGTACTAACAAACATTAACAAGACAGACCTACACAAATTGTACATGTACTATAATAAAATAGCTAGATTTGCAACCAACTCTTAATTTCTGCTCCCACCACTGTCACTCACTAAAACAACTAGGTTGGCTAGAACTCCCCAACTTACTAAACTATAACCAACTCACCATGCATCACTTGCTATACCACTCAATCAAGATTCCTGATCAGTTAGGCTTACTCAACTTTCACAATTCTGATCACCAACTAAGATTCACAAACAAAGCCCTTCTTGAAGTAGCTAAGTGTAGACACAGTGCTAGTGAATCCCTTTACTGCTACACTGTTGCTAAAATTTGGCATTCTCTTCCACCAGCTATCAGATTGCAAAGCAGCAGTCCAATCTTTAAAACCCAGTTAAAAGCCCGCCTCAACCTCATCTGGCTGTGCTGACCACAGCTAGCCCTACTACCACCATTCAGATAAATTTTCCTCTGGCACTACTCTAAGGTCAAACACAGAGAAAAAAAACTACCATAACGAATTGTATTTTTAAATGTATGTATATAACTGTATATAGTATTACTGCACTTTCTTACTCAAATACATTATATTTTCTGCTTTATTAGTGTACACTCTATATATTGTACACTTCTGTAACTTCTTATCATACTATGTCGTGATATACTATTGTTTGCTTTCTCTATTAATTTGTACTCATCTCTGACTTTTGTGTTTTTATCATGTAGGTGGAGCTTTTGTATTTTGCATATTTTTAAGATTGTCATGTATGTGGAGTTTGTCTCCCCAGGTCTATGCTGAAAACGGGCACCTGATTGCCCAGTCAGACCAACCCGGTAATCAAATATAAAATAAATAAATAAATAAAATTTCAAGCCCCCATAAACCCTGAGAACACTGCTGCCTATGTGGAACTGATCACAGAAACCCTGTACAAGCATGTTAATAGCTGCATAGAGGCAGCTGTACCCACCAAGTAGAAACACAGAACTACCTCAAAAAACAAGCCACTCTGGTGAAATCATAACACCAATAGGCTGTATAACAGAAGGAAGAAAATCTAGCAAAAATTAGGAGATGCAGCAAACAGCAGGATAAAAGAACTCTCATCAAATTAAACAAACAACTCAGAGGAAAAATAAAGTCTACCAAAGCCAAATTTGAGGTAAATTTGGCCTCCCAGGCCAAGAACAATTGCAAGGCATTCTTTAGCTATGTCCACAACCTCAAAGGCAGTACATAATTGTGAGCAGAGCACATTGTTAATGGAGTCACCTCTACTGAACCAAACCTACTGACAAACCAGTAACAAACCTACTGGCTGAGAAATTCAGCTCCAATTTTACCCCTCTCTTCCCCTCAACCTTCTCTCAGGAAATACCATCAAACATAACTCCACCTGCTATCAATAAGGAACAGGTCCTTAATGCTCTTTCTAAGGCCAAGAACACTGCATTAATGGGCCAGACAATATCCCAGGATGTCTTCTAAATAGCATGGAACATGACCTATCAGACCCTCTGGAATTGCTATTTAACTGTAGTCCCCAAACAGGCTTCATGCCTCATGAATGGAGAGCAGTAACAGTCATCAGTCTGCACAGAGGTAGGCCATCTACATACCCAAGAAACTACAGACCCATAAGTCTCACTAGTCTCATATGCAAAGCCATGGAAAGAATTATCATAGAAATGATCTATAATGACATAGGAAATCTACTCCAATTTGGTTTTGTCAAGGGCAGGTCATGCCTACTCTGTCTGGTGGATTCCTTTGAGAAGGTCACCAAATCAATGGATGAGGGCAAAATGTTTCACACTGCCTACGTTGACCTGGCTAATGCATTTGACACAATACTCCACTTGGAAATTGTTGACAAACACAAGAGATTAGGTACAAACCATTATATCATCTGGTGGATAGCCAGCTGGCTCACAGACAGGACCCAGAAAGTTAGAACTGGAGAGTCCACTTTTACAAAGAGGTCAGTTACATGTGTAGTCTTTCGGGGATCATACCTGAGATGACTCCATTTTGGCATTTACTTCTCTGAAGTCAAGGCCAATGTCAGTGTCATCTGGCTAACTAAATTTGCAGATGATTGCAAATTACGAGTTGTCATTGAATTCCCTACTGACACAAATGTTTTCTAGGAAGGTCTGACACAAACAAACAACTGATGTCAGAGCCATGGACTGAAACTAAATTCCAAGAAATGCATAATAGTATGCTTCAGGAAGTCATCCACCCCTGGTAACTATCATATTGACAACACACTGTATTCGGCATTCATCAGACCTACCAAGGTGCAAGTAATGTATCCTATGCAGTCTACCTCAAGGCTCTATCCCTGTATTATGTCTTCTATAGGCTATTGAGGGGAGATCTATGCCTGGCATACAAGGCATTGTCAGAACCCACTCAGATGGAACTCCTGCATATCCACAAAACAAACAGCACCAAAATTACTTATTCTAAAGACTTAAACATTTCTCCTGTGATTTTAAATAGGACCTGCTGGAGTGACAGGTATGTATCCCAGAACCCCCCCCCCCTTTTCTGGAACAGGCTCCCCATCCATTTGAAGCAGAGTTCTTCCCTAATCCAATTCCAGTATAACTTGGACAATTGGTTGGGGAACAGGAAATTTATCCCTGGTTTGGCACCTGTGTCTCTAATGGGCACAGGCAGATTGTAAATAGTTCATATCCCAGGCCCCTGCTTGTAAATAATTTCATCTCCCAAGCTCCAGCTTACACTTATCAAGGGTACTAGAACTTGTCAGAGATTTGGGATGCATGGCTAGGTTTAAAAAGGCTCTTGCGGTCATTAGCCTAGTAAACACCTATGAACCTATACCAGAATGTCAGATTTTTGCCTCATATTTTTGGTCTACTTCTGATAAAATTGTAGGTTTCTGGCAAACCATTGGCAAATCACTGAGGACTGAAATCAGAAAATAATAACAGACATTTGAGTTTCAGACCTCATACCTTCAGAAAATTCATGTTATTGCAAAACTTGTTATTCAATCAACTTTTTAAGCTTGTAAGAGCAATATTTAAAAAATACCTCTGTTTTGCTGCTTTTGTCCACCATTATTTATAACTTTCTCCAGATTTCTTGCTCTTAGGGGTTGACAGGTACACATGGAACCCCATGACTACTTGAAATGAGAAAAGCCTCTTATATATACAAATTTACTAGGGCAGTGGCTACTCCAAACATGTTTTTGTGTTCTGCCTTCCATAACTCCACATTTTAGCTGTGGTCAACAACACTGGAGTTACTTCTCAAGGCAAAAAAATATTTACATTTCTGAATTGCTCTGCCATATTATTTATCCTCATTGCATTTGCTTGCCCTCATTTTAATACTATCACTCATTACATTGTTATTATACTACCATTTGCATATCATGCAAGTCATGGAATTTTAAGGTTTCCACAATCGATCTGTCTGCATCTTGAGATGGCCCCACTTGTCCTATGGTTACTCTATGCAAAATCATCTACAGATGTAAAAACTGTTTCTGTATCTCAGAGAAGGTTTTTTTCTTATTTGCTATCCTAGGATGTTCATTTACTATTTTCTTTGCTGGTTTCCACTGCCTTCTAAACACTGATAACTCTTGCATACACGTGCCAGCATTTGTTGTCTATTATACAGGACATAACACCATATCAGACATTTTGTCTATACAATGTAATGCACTATTTTTGTTACTGAAGTCATCCTGTATATCATAAATGCACCACTTTGAACATTTTTGAATGTACTTCATGTGATTTAATATTATGATGATATCTTCAGTACACTTCAAATATTTCTAAGAGCTTTTCCCACCAGGCCCCCCTCAGAAAAAAAATTTAATACATTCAGTCAGACATTCTCTTAAAACAAAAACAGACAAATAAATACATTTGTCTTTAGCATACATTCGCACAAAACTGGAGCTGCTATGTAATTTGTCTTTATTCACACACATTTATCACATGAATGACATGCCCAATCATCATGCTGTACATCTCTACACATGTATAAATGCATGGACACAAAATCTGTAAGATCAGAGTTCATATCTTCTCTGTATGTGAGATCAGGGTTTGTGTTCAGGATAAGTACACGTGTGTACTGGATATGTTGGCAAGCTTCAGTCATATGTAAATCACAGCTAATTATAGGATATGGTGATTTGTATCAGTAACTTTCAGGGACATGCTGTCCAAGACATCTATGTGAGTATACTGTGAAGTGAGAGACATAAGATGCCGGCTGTCTTCATCTTCTGGTATGTCTTCTGCAGGGAGTCTCTGATTAGGTATGGAACGCACTTTTTTGTCTATGAAAAAAAGATAATTTTACTTTGTGACTTCCTATCAGGTGTACCTGTCTCTTTACATTATTTCACTTGTTTGTATGGCTGCACATACAGTAAAAGTAATATTATCAGTAGAAGAACTCAGAGACTTGGCCATGCCTCTCAACTGTCCAGAATTTTTGTAGAATGTCCAGATTTTTTGCTCATATTTTTGATATGTTCCTCATAAAATTTGTGTTTTTCTGGCAATTTTCTGGGATGATCTGACGATTGAAGTCACTAAAAATAGCATACATTCGAGTTTCAGACTTCAAATCCTTCAAAAATGTATGTTAAAACAATCCCTGTTGCTCTAGCAACTTTCTAAGTTTAAAGAGCAGCATTTAAAATCTGTTCCTATTTTTGGGCCTTTGTCCCTCCATTTTGTTGGGCTTTGTTCAGATTTCTTGCACTAAGAGGTTGTGAGGTAGGGACTTGGCTAAAGTTTGTAGATTTACCAGAGACAAGCTTTTTGCAGCTACATTTGCCTGTGTATCATGTTGATACATATGTGCATTCTCTGCAGAGATTTACAAACAGAATGTGACATAGACCCTAGGTACAGCCTGCAGTAGAGTTATATTAAAGTGCCTGGCTTTTAGTGATTTCTTTGTCTTTACACAAGGAGCAGCTTCTAGGTGAGTGGCTACAGACTGTAGTGTAAAGCACCTGGCTTGCAGTGCTAACTGAGGCAGATTCTCTGTATTTTGGGTGCATCATGGCACATAATTTCCATCATTAATTTACTTTGGCCTAAATGTCCAGTAGTATTTAAATGAGGCAAGTTCTGTCAAAAACATATTAACTTCAAAGAAGAAATTAATAACAAAGAATATGGTCTTTATAGAACTTTAACAACAATTTACTTGAATAATGTCTCTAACATATAGTGATGCTATTTTCTTGCTTGACATGTTATGGCATGCTTGCCATGTATGTATTATTAATTTTATTGCTAATAAAATTAGATATACAGACTGACAAGCATGGCAAAGAACAAGTTTCAAACTAGCAGATGAAATTAAATGAGCAGCATTACTATGATATGATGCATATCAGTTTCCCTGAAAGTACTGAACTGAAAAAAAGTACTGGCCTTATGACTGTTAATCGTTTTTTCAGAGACTACTATTTTGGCAGAGCTCCCACCTAATGACTGTTAATCGTTTTTTCAGAGACTAATATTTTGGCAGCACTCCCAGTGACAAAAAGCTGTTGTAATAAACAGTAGTATGGCTGAATATGAAAACAGTTGATTATTATTCTTTGCTGGAATTATAGTTCCTCAAACTGTTCTAAATGCTGTTAGATAAATATGGATGAAAGCTGAATTTCCATTCGGGTTTGCTTTCTGCTGAGCCTGCAAATTATAAAGAGAAGTCAAGCCAAAAGTCTAATACAATGAAAACAAAGACTGGGAAATTAAATGACAAGATGCAATTTTCTGCCTCATTGGGCTGGCACCAATAATATGCAAAGGAAATCCTGCTTAGTGCTTTTTAGCTGCTGTGTAAATGCAGGACATGCAGTGTCCTTTTCATGGGAGGCGATTTTCTTGAATCATAAAACCATATATTCTTCTATTTGCCAGAAACAAATGTGTCCAGATGAAGGCCTCAATTCATTTTTTTTCAAGATACTACTATATTATTATAACTTTACAATGCAGGTATTGGTTTTCATGTGACATCCCCCCTCCGCCCACACATAAACACACAATCATCCATTTAATAGGAGTGCTGATAGTAAACACAGAAATTATGCAAGAACTTGCTGCTTCCTCTAAACACTGCAGACCGGCTCTTAAATATTAATATTTTTTTTAGAAAATAGGACCTTATGGATACCCAAGTGCATAATGTACTGTCCCTAAATCATTTTCCGCAAAGAACTGCTAGTTTGATTGAAAGCCCTTGGAGTGTCATGGTTCAAAGATTGCTACACATTCTGCTGCCCTAATGTCTTTTCAGGCAGTCGGTGGAATATTATGGGTAATGTAACATCATCCATCACTTTCTTCTCTTTTTATTTGTCTGATTTCAAGCATCAGTGAGAATGCCGCACTGACTAACGTTGAGTCACATTATTACAAATTTCTTTTCCTTGAAAGTTAGTTCCCACTGACTTTAATGAACAGTGATGTATCTTATCTGGTTTGCTTGTCACACATAAAAGTATGGTGGCTTTTTATTAAGCAAGTGTTTTGAAGGGGAGGGGCAAAGAAACCTGTTTTATCTCATTAGTTTTCATACAGCCTCTTTTGTCAAAAACTCCATCATCTGATTCTCATCTTTTTCATAAACTCATACTTGCGTGAATAATGCACACAATGCCTTTCAGCCATTTCCTATTGTGCTGAATGCATATCTTGTTTTAGTAGTTAAAATGAAATAAGCTCTCTCATAAAGGTGCATATCATGAATTCTGAACATGGAAACAATCCATCATGCTTTTTAAGCAATAAAGGCTAACACTGTAACTGGGATAGCCAGCATGAGTCACTGTTGTAAAAGAGTCACTTTCTAGTCCACTAAGGAGCTAGGATGTCACAGGACAGAATAAGACAAAGATCTGTTACTTAGTTATAGCCTATAACCTGAAGACATGCAAGGACATTTTTACTTCTGTATTTAAAAGTGGCCTGAGTTCTCAGTACAGAACACGCTTAAATATACCTGTTCCTGACAAAATATTACACACTATTCACTATCATAAAATTAATGGCTCAACTGTTTATTAATTTATTTGTTGACTAGATGGGCTATTTGGAACAAGTGACCATTCAGTCATGGCCCACTTTCTGGGAATCCAAATACATCCTGCAGTATTTCATATAGGTACAGGTGGAAATTTTAAGAGATACTTCATACATGACAGCAAAGGATATGACATGCACTATGGGGCAATATTGCAAATATAATGCTTAGTACTTGA
>NC_056725.1:1242176503-1242284003 GCF_019279795.1 Protopterus annectens
ATCTAACAGACACGTGGGACAACAGGTACTCTGGTCACTATATGTGTCCCATATTAGCCACTAGGCCACATGGCTGAAAATTCCATGACAGTAGTCCAGGAAGATGCCAAACAGTGGGGTCACAGGGCAGACTATGCCAGCAGACCATAGGCTGGTTGTCCCCAACCCAAACACATCAGTCTTGCCATACAACTGTGGTAACAGTAAGTCTGCAATGATATACCAGCAGACCAGAAAATTCCCCATCTTGTTGATAGTGTGAGGGAGGAAACCTCTCTTTCTGGCAGCCAGTGTGGCTCAGTGGTCCAGGAATGCTAACATGTGTGATGGTGTTGATGGTTTGAATCTGGAAACATCCAACATCTTTTGCATGTCTTCTTCTTCTTCTTTCGGCTGCTCCCATTAGGGGTCACCACAGCAGATCAACTGTTTCCATTTCTTCCTGTACTCTGCATCTTGCTCTGTCACACCAACCACCTGCATGTTCTCTCTCACCACATCCATAAACCTTATCTTAGGCCTTCCTCTTTTCCTGTTACCTGGCAGCTTCATCCTTAGCATCTTTTTCCCAACATACTCTGCATCCCTCCTCAGCACATGTCCAAACCAACGTAATCTTGCCTCTCTGGCTTTGTCTCCAAACCTTCCAACCTGGGCTGACCCTCTAATATACTTATTTGTAATCCTGTCCATCCTCGTCACACCCAGTGCAAATCTTAACATCTTCATCTCTGCCATGTCAAGCTCTGACTCCTGCCTTTTTGTCAATGCCACTGTCTCCAACCCATATAACATATCTTGTCTCACTACCCTCTTGTAGACCTTCCCTTTCACTCTTACTGGTACTCGTCTGTCACAAATCACTCCTGACACTCTTCTCCACCCACTCCACCCTGCCTGTACTCTCTTCTTCACCTCTCTTCCACACTCACCATTACTCTGAACTGTTGATCCCATGTACTTAAACTCATTCACCTTCACCACCTCTACTCCCTACATCCTCACCATTCCTCTATCCTCCCTCTCATTCACACACATATATTCTGTCTTAGTCCTGCTGACCTTCATTCCTCTTCTCTCTAGAGCATATCTCCACCTCTCCAGGGTCTCCTCCACCTGTTTCCTACCCTCACTACAGATCACAATGTCATCTGCAAACATCATAGTCCACGGGGATTCCTGTCTGATATTGTCTGTCAACCTGTCCATCAGCACTGCAAATAAGAAAGGGCTCAGAGCTGATCCTTGATGTAATCCCACCTCCACCTTAAATGCATCCATCACTCCCACCGCAGACCTCACCGCTATCACACTACCCTTGTACATATCCTGTACCACTCACATACTTCTCTGACACTCCCGACTTCCTCATATAATACCACAACTCCTCTCTAGGCACCATGTCATATGCTTTCTCTAAATCCACAAAGACACAATGCAACTCCTTCTGACCTTCTCTGTACTTCTCCATCAACACTCTCAGAGCAAACATCGCATCTATAGTGCTCTTTCCTGGCATGAAACCATACTGCTGATCACTAATCATCACCTCCCTTCTTAACCTAGCTTCCACTACTCTTTCCTACAACTTATGCCGGATGCCCTTCTTGACGCAACCCTCACCATTTATCCGGGCTTGGGACCGGTACAAAGAAATGCACTGGCTTGTGCATCCCCAGTGGCTGGGTTATCCAACATCTTTTGCATGTGAGGTACACATATATTGGTAGTCCCACAGACTGTCAGAGCCCCTCAATCTGGTACTGCAAGAAAGCTGGGCAAAGACAGAGTGACTGGGGGCACAAAGGGCCATACCTACAGACAGACATTATACACTCTCTGAGTAACCTATCAGGTGGCTAGTTTAACAGCAAGCTGCAACAGGTCACATTAGCTGCAGGATGTAAAGACCATCAGTTAAATGTGTCAGTAGGTACAACAAGTCAGTGACCAATGTGCAATATAGCACTGGGAAACCACAAATGTATGAGGAACACAGCAGAGATATGGGGTGAAATGTTGGACATTCTGCAAAATCATTTACAGGGAGAGGTATGCCGACTGTCACTCTGTGTGTGGTGTTTCACTATTTACCCCAGTCACATCATAACTCTCAACCTCTGACAGCAGAAAATCTGTTGAAATACAGTGAATGAAAGTGGGACCAAGGACCACAACTTGGGACATGTTTTACATACTTGTTCTTACACGCAGAGAATGTGGATAAAATAACAGGTCCTGCATTCGCCTGACTCACTTGCTGTGCATGGAGTCTGAAACTGAAATATCTGTCAGTATAACTTTACTGCAATCTTGACTGATTTGCCACTAATTTGCCAGAAAACAACAATGTTATGAGAAATGGGCCAAAAATATGCGGCAAGAGTCTGGACAGTCTGTGAAGCTCTCTACAGTATTGAAGTTTAAGTCACATTTTCTGAAGTTTAAGTCACATTTTAAGGTCAGCAAACAGCTGGGGAATGACTTGGACAACATCAGACAACTTCAGTACTGTGGTAACTGGTGCAGCAGCCAATGGCCTGCAGCACACAATAATCCCGGACTGGAGTACAGGTAGCTCTGGCCTGGAGTCACCTTGTAAGTACTGACAATCACACTGGGCATGCTCCTACACTTAGCTAACTTTACGCAAGTCTGTTGCCTCTACCGCCTAAAGATCTGCTATGTGGAAATATGTCTGTACACACATACAGCTATGTATGCATATCTGTCTCACCCTATCCCCCTCATGCTTGATTACTGTTTCTATCAGTATGTGACACATATCTGTGATAACAAGATTATATATAGCTATATAAAGTACAGTGATACATAGATTCCCCACATACGTCTACAGAACACATTTACGTTACTGACACACACAACTACATTAAAGGAGACAACCCTATTATATACCATTGATATAGATATGGGCAGGGATGTATGAATGTTCCCACATACCCCTGAATGCTGGGGTTATCTGCACATACACATCACACCAGCTGTCTGATGGCACCAGACCAAGGCCGCAACAGCACATAATCTACTCACCCACAGACCCCTGAGCCTGCAGGCTCTGACTCTACAAACAGATATAGGTATGCAGGTGGTGTAATATAAGTGGGTGCAATGGAGTCCTTGGGCAGGCCATTTTGTCCCTGACCACGTCTGCGTATCAAACTGCAAACAGCCACATATGGTCAGACTGGTAAGTGTACACACATAGGAGGGATATTGCCAGGTATCCCACCCGTAGAACACTGCATACACTATCAGTACCAAACAATACCACTCTGCAGGCTACACATGCTGTCTAACACAAGGCCACTTTGCATACTCCACAAGTACTGTGCCTGCGGAAACATATACAAGGGATATAACATATGGGGCATGCAATAGGTACTGCGAGCTGTAGTGTGTAATGCTAGATAGCTAGGGGGTTCTACTTCAAAAACCTCCAACTGTGTGTGTGTGTGTGTGTGTGTGTGTGTGTGTGTGTGTGTGTGTCTGTGTGTGTGTATCAAAATATCCCCTCACAGTACTATGGACATGCCCATATGGCCTGTCTCTGCGCAATGGTATGAATTTTATTGCCCTGTGACTGTCTGCTAGCCTCTACAAGGCCTGCTGATGTCATCCACCTTAGGAGCACTGGCTGACACTGTATTATCAGATAAACAGCGTGGCACATGCGATAGGTACTGTGAGCTATAGTGTGTAATACTAAATAGGTAGGGGTTCTACTCTCACAACATCCAACTTGTGTGCATGTGTATGTGTAATATATCCCCATGCAGTATGTCTGACAAGCCCCTATGGGCTATCTCTGTACAATGGTTATGCATTTTATGCCCACTGAGTAGCTGATGGCCTCAACACTGGCCTCCATTACAAGGCCTGCTGATGTCATCCACCTTAAGAGCTCAACATTGGGCTCCATTGCAAGGTCTGCTGATGTCGTCCACCTTAAGAGCACTGGCTGACAGTCCATTATCAGATAAACAGTGTGGCGCATGTGGTAAGTACTGTGAGCTATAATGTGTAATACTAGATAGGGGTTCTACTCTCACAGCATCCAACTTGTGTTTGTGTAAATATGTCCCCTGACAGGACTACAGACATGCCCCTAAGCATTTCATTGCCCTGTGACAAGACACTGACCCTAAACTGCCCTCCTCTACATAAGCATAATTGATGTCTGCCACCATCTACAGTTGTACATGCAGACTACCCAGGCGACATGTATCAAGGGTAGTAGAGTGTGTTACAGGGTATGAAAGCATGATGACACTGATTCTCCCCATTGTCTGTGACACAATGTTCTACACATATACACCTAGGGAGCCATGCACATATACTAGCAGTCACTCCAAAAAACAATGTGCTAGCAAGTACGGCAGATGCACGAGCCACAGTAGCTTGAATACTTACCAAACAAAAAGGCCAGCACCAGGGATGGAAGCAGAAATAGAAGCAAAAATATTTTATTGTTTGAACCAGACCGGTTTCAGCTTATAGCTTTCTTCAGTGGTTATACATGATCTGTGGTTGACAAACTGCATTTAAATAATGGAAGCAATGAAGCAAATAATGTCATCATTTCCTGTTAGACCCAAAAAAAGTAGTGCAAATGAAATACATGTATACATATGTATATATAATATATTAAATATATATATGTGAAAATAAAAAAATTGAAAATATAAGAACAACAAAAATTGAATGTATTCAGAAGAATATAGGTTATTAAAATAATAACTGGACATTTATCAGAAACTTGATAAAATTTTTATAACTTGTCATTAAGACCTGGGGAAAAAAGACCCCCTAGTTTCACTATCCATTTCTTTTCTTTAGTGTTAAGTAAATCATGCCATCCTGTTCTGAGATCTTTATTTCCAAAAACTCTATCAATAATGGTAAAAGTAAATTTGGCTGTTGGATGAGTGAGTGAGTGTTTGTACAACACGTTGGTCATTCTACCATTCCTAATGTCACCCAAATGTTCAGACATGCGACATCTGAACTGTCTTGAGGTCTGACCAATATAAAACGCTTGGCATGTACAAGTTACTAAATAAATGACCCACTCACTTCCACAGTTGGCAAAACACTTAATAATAATTTGCCTGTATTTTTACTGGTAAAGTTCTTGGTCTTGAAAATGTATTTACAAAATGAGCAATGTCCGCATGGATAACACCCCACTAGTCTGTCTCCAGAGAGAGTGGTTTGATGATACAGGCTTGATTGAGATGTAATCCTTTTATAATAAGAAAAATGTGATCAAAGAGTTTTACCTTTTCTGTATGAAAATTTGCATCTCTCCCCCAACCAGTCATCTAATCTTATGTTACTTTTAAGTATGTTCCAGTTTTTATTGATAATATCTGTGAACTGAGAAGTATTCCTCCCAAAAGTAGTGACTAGCCTGATAGTATCTTGTTTGCCCCGACAATGTTTTGGTTTGTATGATAATAAACTTTCTCTAGATTGATTACCATTCTGTGCCACTCTATTTCCACCATGTGTCCATAGTTGCACCACTCAGACTCCTGGAACAGAAACAAACACAGCTCTGTGACACAACCGTCATTCTGTAACAGTACCGCCAGTGTACCATCAGGCAACAAAGATACACAACATTTGATAAATATTCCTGACACATGCCAGCATACAGTACCTGTCATGGCCCACAACTGCAATGGCATAACACTACTGCACTAGAAAAACACGTGTAAAGTTATATAGTAACCCTGTGCATCAGACACATATATGCAGGTCCCGCATCCATGGCATAGATGGCAGGGATGTGGCATAGGTATCGTCACATGCACAGGGTGTGGTGTGGTGATGCCGGAGGCCTAGGCTGTGCCAAACAGTTGACAGCATGTGTGTGAGTCAGGAAGGGGTGCTGGTAACATGGGTCATGGAGAGGCGCTGTGTGTGACTGTAGGTAACCTGCATGTGACAGTGTTGTTGGAGTGTGTGTGTGTACACAGTTAAGCTCAGTGTTAACCCTACATGTGCATATGGTGGACAGCAGAGGACCATAAGTGGTAGAGTGGACAGTTCACTGTCTCCAGTCACAAGCACGGGAAATGGCTTCTTCATGAGTAGCACGGGCAGCACCATGCCCAAGGTCAGATGCAGTGCTAGTACCTGAGGGTGACTATTGTCTGCTGGGCTTGTGTCCCCCACAGGACTTCCCAGGAACAGTGCTCACAGTCCGCCAGATTGTGGTGTGGACAGCGCACCTCCCTCTGTAGCACTGGAGGTACTGAGCGTGAGTGTGCATGGAAATGTGGACTCCCAGCAGATGGTGTTGCTGACCTATGTCAACATGTCTGATGCCCAACCACATGTTCCAGCACAGATAAATGTGCTCAAAGACAGACACTGTCTGAGTCCACCATCTGTCCACTACATCAGTGAAACATTCCATTGCATCACCAGTGTGGTAGAGGGAGACACGAATGTCAGACTGTGCTACATCCATAACCAGAAGCATCCATCTGCTGTGGCATTCAGTTCATGCCTGTACCTCCATGACAGCCCAAAACATGCGGCAAGTGACCCACGATGTGATACCTGCAATAGAAAGTGGATGGGCAGCAGTCCTCTTATAAGCACCCCTGTCAGTATGCCTTTGTGGGACCTCATCAGCTGCATGGCTATGGCCAGTGTCTACATTCACTGATGCCATAGGTCTTATACTGTCCTATACTATGTGGCCACCCTCTGACTGTTCAATATCTGTGGTCTCTGGTGACTGGGTATGTGTGGGCATGCTGACTGTGTGCATGGACAATGGGGCAGAAGAGGGATGTTAACCTCTGGGACAGATTCAGCCACCAACAATCCCACCTGTGCCTCACTATAGCTGTCATTATCATCAGAGTCTGATGAGACGCTGACATCAGGTTGTGACAAGGGGACAGACTCCAACCCCCCCTGTTCACCCATGAGAAGCAAGACAAAAGCATTATATTACTACCTGCACTATTATGTATGGTAATCCACACAGACTCATACAGATGAGGATCCAGAACTGCATTAAATGTCCCACATCTTCTCATCTCTGATCCCATGGACAACACGCACACCCACAACAACATACACAGACAACCCAGACCCTGTATAACATGCATGTTACCTACATCCGGGTAACGTTTTCAGTTTAATACACCTGTGAGGTATGCAATATGACAATGTATGTGACAGAACTACACATAAAACCTAGTACGCCTATCTTGACAATGATATGCCAGTTGTACTACCACTGCCTCAGGTATGCACCTTCTCCCTGTTGTGTCTGAATGGGCATTTTGGAGTAATTGCCTCATGTATAGCAGGCTGCATAGTTGCCCATAACTATAAGTACAAGCATGTTAATGTTTATACAAATACACACCTGTCATTCCTTAGGCTATGCACTGTAGTTAACTGCTCCAAAATGGAGCATACAATTATTCTACTCTAGCTAAGCAGAACACTTGTGCAAAAGGCAAAATGGTAGCCCTTAACATTTATAGGGTAGATCTGATCAGGCAAAACAACAGTATGACACTTACCAGGTACAGGACCATGAACTCTGGCCACACGTAATGTACCTGTGAAAAAGTGAGGGAGAGGTATTGTCAGCAGCATCAAATGTTCCAGTGTTACAAGGTAATATGTGCGTATATCCACATGTACAGTAGCTACTGTGATACTGCCTATATTGCTGACATTTTGGATATTTGTGCACAACTGTGGTGAAAAGCCAACCCCTCTTTCATCCAATGCAGATAGATCTGACACGCATATACTGGTGTGTAGAGTCTGCCACAATGACTGCAAATATATTATACTGGTGAACAGAGTCAGCTTACATGGATGCTCCTCTGATGTGGACACTGTGGCACCCACCTCCAGGATGTATGGTGTGATGGTTGGCTGGAAGCTGTGGGTTGATCCTAGGCTCACCAGAATTCCTCTGTAGATGAGAGTGGTTATTTTGTTGCAGGCCCTCCACTGGTGGCAGCATGATCTCTGGCAACAGCAGCTGCCTTTGATGTGCAGCATTGACCATGTCTGTGGCCCAGTGTCAAACCTGCTCGTAGGTCCTGCCCTTTTGACCAATATCATTAACAGCCCTCACAAGGTCATCCCACAATGCTGCCCACTGTTTGTGATTCTGGTGACCCTTTGACAGCAGGATGTGATGGTTGAGTCTGAGAGCATCCAGTATAGTGTGATTTTCTGCTGATGAAAATGGAGAATGTCTCCGTCAATACATTGTTCCTGCAAGACAACAAGAAGGAAACACATTACAGGAACAGATATGTGGATGTCCACTATGTACACACCCTACACACCCATAATGGCCTGCACTATCCACTGCTCCCTCACATGTCATACCCCACAGTTTGGAGACACACTACATGTGTGGCTAACACCAAGATAGTAGCAATACTGGGTCATGTCCCTACGTGCTGGGACAGATTGTGTGGTATGTCTATACAGCCATCAATGCGGTGTCCTGTGGTGTGTCCCCTGTGGGCAAATTCCCAATAATATGTGACATGGCCACTGTCAGAGAAATAGCAGTCTCCTATTCTAACAACTATATGGGGACAATCCAGCCACACCAGTGTGCCACAATGATAGACAGCAATGCAAACCTGCTGTCGTATATGTTTCCTGTTGGCATAATACTTCTCAACTATGCAGATGTTTGCAGAATGTCACCATGTTTGCCTCATAGCTTTGGTCTGTCTTACACAAACATGTGCATGTCTGACAAATATTTGTCCACTGAGTGATGGTTGCTGTCAGAAAACTGACATAGAATCTGTCACCCAACAGATCCCCTCAGACAACAGTTAAGCTACAGTAATATCTGTTACTCTAATCACAGTTTTACTTTGTATGGTCAATATGTATAGTCTGTCACTGGGTTTGGGCCTTTGTCCCCACATTAAATATGTCTTTGTCCTGATGTCTTACTGTAGGAAGTTGAGAGATATGTTAGGCATAGCTCTCAACCAGACAGGGACGAATGTTAATGAAACAGTGACTTAGCCAGAGTACATCAGGAACACTTTTACAATGTTAGTGCTCTTTATGTGTGACATTGACAAACTGAGAGAAGGTGAATTACAGCCCATAGGTTGATGTTACAGGAGTGTACATCCTTACTTAGTGTCACTATGTCTTAGGTGTAATCCACTATCTTTACTATAACAGCCGGCCATTGTAGGAGGGATAGACAGTGACAGAGCACAAATGTGAGTCAAAACGAGGACAATTGAAAGGCATGCCTGTAGGTGTTGGACAAAAGAGTATCACTGTCATGTCAGTATCATAGATCTAATACAAGCCTACTGTTTAATCCCTATACCCCATACCTCCATCCTCCCATCTGCATCTCTTTTTATGGGGAAATGTAGTACATACCTAGTAGAGTGATGTATTCCTTTTATTGAAGGGTTCCTCTGCAAATGCTTTGCACATACACTGTATGAGTAAAACCACATACAGACCTGTTTCCCATAAGCAGTTGCTTGCCTTTTGTAGGTAATGCTCATTAACAGGTAATTGCCTGTGCACGAATTTATGGCTCAGACTTGCTAATTCCATCCAACACAGTTGAATTGCACTATCATTAGCCAATGACATGGTACCCCAGTGCAATATATAAGGCCTTCATGTAGGCCTTGGCCCCTTTCTTAGTTTTTGAGATAGACATTACTGAGGTGTTGAGACTATAGCATCACAGAGGGTAAGTACAAATACTGTCCACTGTAGAGATGTATGCAGCATGTCCACAGTTTTGCCTCATATGTTTTCTCAGTGTCCCATGACAGTGTGGTCATCTGGCAGATCACTGGCAAACATTGTGGGGTGAGGTCAGAAGGGGAGAGAGAATATGCATGGTAATGCAGTAGTTGCTATTCTATCCACTTACTATGTTTGTAGGGGCAAACTGTGAAACATGTACCTATCTCTGGGCCTTTGCCCCCCCCCCCTTATGTATGGTTGTGTCTGGATCCCTTGTTATAGGGGGATGGGAGGTATGGTCGGTCTGTAGCAGCTACCTTAACATACAGTAATGAATGCTCCAGGCTGCAGCTGCAGCCTAGGACACAGTGGGTGGGAGTGTGAACACTTTGGAGGCCTGCAAGCTGTACTTATAACTGCGGCAGCTGTGTCATCCCTGACTTTACAAGAGAGCCAGGGTAAGGGTACCCATTACAGTGCAATCAAGGCATGTGCTTACAGTACATCTGTTATGCAACAGTGCAAATAGCAGAGTAGTAGGCGGAAAATAGTTTGGCTATCCGAATGTGTGCAGTGTGTCCCTATCTGCAGGCCTGTGACTCGCAAAACTGGTCAGATGATAATTCAGTAGCAATAACCTATAGGGATTAACATTGCATGAGTCAGCCATTATTTGCTGTGTTTACAACAATGTAATTGAAATGCAACACACTGGATTCAAACCCAGGAGTGTGAGTGGCAAAATGTTCTGTATACAATGCATTTAACAGACTAAGCTACTGAGTCAGTGCTGCTGCTGCTGTATTTGCCAGATATATGTGCATACACACAACTGTGACACACATGCACATACCAATGGATGCAGACAATGTGTGTCACAGTTGAGTGCATACACACAGCTGTGACACACATTGTCTGCATCCATTGGTATATTCATGGCTTTCACAGGCAGTTATTCTGCAGGGGGGTCCCAGCTGAACACATTTACCTGTTATCCCAGGCCTAATGTGCTGCCATTAATATTTAATTGACTGTTTACTGGTATATTTTTTCATCAGAGTTCAAGGTACACTCCCATTTCTCCCATTAGGTTCAACTGCAGTCTATCAGTGGCACTCAGTATGTTTCTCTGAAAACATCTGCTTTAATTAAGATGTGTGTGGTCTAGGGGCTAGTGCAGTAGGCTGTAGTTGAAAGGGACCTGGTTTTGAATCATGGCAGAGATGATTATTTTGTACACTTGCCTAACACTGTGAGAAACACATAAGATCATTAAGGCACATTAAAGCACTTTTAAGTGGGTTTGAGTTGGTTTGTACAGTACGCTGCCTAGCTCCATGCAAACCCTTGCTAAAAATTACAAAGAAAAGAAAAACGGGGGTGCTAGGACAGTGGTGAAATGGGGGTAAACAGGGGGAAAAACATAGTGAAAGGCAGGTACAGGTGGGCAGGACGACGGTAGGGAAGAACCATAGCTTTCCATTTCTTGTACAGCAACAGCTGTGCAGTTTGACAGATTTTGTGGATGAATTTAGACTCTCAAACCCCAGAGAGAGTGGTGAGAACAACATAAATGTTTTGTCAAGCCAATTGGACCAAATCAGTTGTATCCAGTGGACACGTGTGAAATGGAGAGCTATGTAGGGGGTGTTATTTCTTTTGTGGGACTACCCATGGGTAGTCAACACTGCTTCTTCACTGCTCCAAAGGTGGCTGTGCTGGAGGCTGGGCACCAGGGCCAGCAGGCCCCACCAGGTTGTCGAGTCTGCCCTCAATCCATTGCAGGCATTGTTCATAGCTCCTATAAAATATCCTACACACCATGGCTGGTAGGTGATCTTGGGTGACTGTCTCACCTCTGTAATTTCTCCAGGGGGGGATGGGCTCCATCTTCTGAGGTGGTTCCACCTGAAGGTGGTGCAAAGCCAGCAGAGGGGGTGCCACTGGCCTGGGTCCCAGACACGTTGGTACCCAATTCCATGGCCAGCTGAGTTAGGGTGAGCAGATCAGCAGGAATTGGCCTACCCTGTCATGCTGTGGTGATAGAGGTATGCAATGTGTATAGGTTAGTTATGAAAAAAACAATTTGTTAGTAATAACAGCATGCCAGAACACTGGATATAACCCAATCACATTTCAATGCCTATTATATTTAACACAACAATAAATAACATAGTCAGTATATTAACAGCATGCCAATAATAGTTACGGCATAAGGCCAAAAACATAGTTAATTCAACAAGCTATGTTAATATGCAACCGTTAAAATGCATAACAATAATAAACCACATGCCCCAACAGATGTGAATAGTAAACCATAACCAATGGATAACAATAATAAATAAATGAAAATAAGGGGTGGGGGTAGAGAGAAATACACAGACCATTAAAACCACTATAGACTATTTTATGGAGAACAGTACTGCTATCTACTCTACAGGTCTGTCCTTTCTTTATGTTTACAAGTGGACTATGGCTGCTGTAACATGTACATACCTCTCAAGCTATGCGCATGGGGCAGTATGGGCCAAGCCATAACAACTGCAGGTAGTAAACTACACAGAGCACATGCCCATCAGGTGGACCTATATAACTACCAAGGTGTACTGTGGGCTACTGTACTGATACATTCCTGGTGAGATACTCATGTCAATGGTATATGTGTGACAGAGGGATTATGCACTACTAATTACGTTCCATGACAGCATGACACTTGAGAGACATGTATGTGTACAGTGCAAACGATATACTATTATCATGCCTTGCTTGACAGGCATGGGGATAGAAAACCAATAGCAGTGAGTGCAGAGGACATCTGCATTGAATGTGTTAACTGACTGCAGCAACCTTTAACAGGCACTCCAGTCCTACAGCCATATCAATAATTACACATTTTATTTCTTTTATTTTATTTTATTAGTA
The DNA here is from genome assembly GCF_019279795.1 of Protopterus annectens. Taxonomy (NCBI): domain Eukaryota; kingdom Metazoa; phylum Chordata; order Ceratodontiformes; family Protopteridae; genus Protopterus; species Protopterus annectens. Next base: position 1,242,189,191 of record NC_056725.1, read on the forward strand.
TTATATTGATTTCCTTTATTTTATGCTGTATATTCACATACCTGGTAAGATTTTAACAGTCTGTGACATCTAAGCACACAGTTATTTACCCAGACTATGACCTAACTCACCCATTTTACTGTATTACAGTGAAGAGAAAATATGTAATCATATTGTGACTGATACTGTAATATATAGTGCTAGAGAGCATTGGACTCGAACCCTGATCTGTGTGTGGCAAAATGCACTTCAGACAGAGCATTTAACAAGCTGAACTACTGGGTCACTGCTACATCCTTACTGATTGATATTTGCCTAGAGTTCACCTGGAACCAATATATGACCTGGTAATAGTGGTACAGTTTTATAGTAGACTACAGTGACAGTTGCACACACAGGCATTAACTTCAAGCATGACAGGCATACTAGGTAACCTATACAGTGGATATAAACAGTGTACACACCCCTGTTACAATGCCAGGTTTTTGTGATATAAAAAACGAGACCACAATAAATCATTTCAAAATGTTTCCCACCTTTAATGTAACCTATAACTTGTACAATTCAGTTGAAAAACAAACAAATCTGTTAGGGGAAAATATAAAAAATAAAAAATGTACAATAAGCTGGTTGCATAGGTGTGCACAGCCTTAAACTAATACCTTGTTGAAGCACCTTTTGATTTAATTACAGCATTCAGTCTTCTTGGGTAGGAGTCTATCAGCATGGCACATCTTGACTTGGCAATATTTGCCCACTGTTCCTTGCAAAAGTGCTCCAAATCTGTCAGATTGCGAGGGCATTTCTTGTGCAGAGCCCTCTTCAGGTCACCCCACAGATTTTCTATTGGATTTAGGTCTGGGCTCTCGCATTCCAAAACTTCAATTTTCTTCTGATGAAGCCATTCCTTTGTTGATTTGGATGTATGATTAGGGTCATTGTTGTGTAGAAAGGTGAAATTCCTCTTCATCTTCATCTTTCTAGCAGATGCCTGAAGGTTTTGGGCCAAAGGTGACTGGTATTTGGAACTGTTCATAATTCCCTCCACGTTGACTAAAGCCCCAGTTCCAACTGAAGAAAAGCAACCCCAAAGCATGATACTGCCACCACCATACTTCACCGTGAGGATGGTATTCTTTTGGTGATGTGAAGTGCTGTTTTTGCTCCAAATGTACCTTTTGGAATTGTGGCCAAAAGTTTAACCTTGGTCTCATCAGACCATAACACATTTTCCCACATGCTTTTGGGAGACTTGATGTATTGTTTTGCAAATTTTAGCTGGTCCTGGATGTTTTTCTGTGTAAGAAAAGGCTTCTGTCTTGCAACCCTACCCAATAGCCCAAACATATGGAGAATATGGGAGATTGTTGTCACCAAACTACTCGGGGTACTAATAGATAACAACTTGTCCTTTGAACCTCACATTAATAACACCATAAAAATAGTAAACAAGAAACTAGGTTCCCTCTATAGAATAAACCCCTTTCTTACACCTCCAGCCAGGGTTACTATTGCTCGTACCCACCTCATCTCTACCTTGCTCTATGCCTCCCCTAGCTATACCAAAATATGTAGAAGTAATCTGAGTAAACTTACATCCTCCTACAACAATATTGCCAGATTTGCATCTGGGTCCTCCTATAGAACTCATCACTGTATCAATCTGAATCAGTTAGGATGGTTAGAGCTGCCAAATTTAATACTTTTCAATCAATTAATAGTAGCCCATAAGATTCTGTATTTACCTCAAAATACACCCATACTTACATCCCTAGTCATCCCCTATAATAACCTCAAGACCTTACGCTCAGCTAATAACCTACTTGTACAAATATCAAAATCCAACAACTTAGTTGGTGACACCTTGTTCTCCAATACAGTAGGTAAAGCCTGGAACATCCTCCCAAGCCAGCTAACCTCAATATCCTCTGTCAGCTTATTTAAAAGCAAGCTTAAACCCTACCTCAAATCACACTGGCTATGCCCCTGTGTTAACCCAGACTATGTACCTAACTATTAACTAGACTCCCACAATTCCTAGCCTCCCATGATCATGATCTTGTGTTGTCTCACTAATTTTTAGTGAGCTTAACCTTCCTTAGGATTTTTTCTCATGTAAATAAGTATATACTGTGGAATGATCAAACACCTTCATATAGTATCACAACCTATGTGTTAAATAACACTAGAAATCCATCCTTGTTTGCTGTTCTTCTATACTCTATCTATTGATCTCTAGTGTTTTTCTTTCTTAGGTTTTTGTGAGACCTTAGTATCTCTTATCATAAATTACTAGGTGTATCTAATTTTGTAATATGTTATACAGATTTGTACTACACCATTTCTAATACAAATATATTACTCTTTTTCATCTATTCTTAGATAAATTTTTCCTTTTTCCTACTGAAATATAAAATATATAATCTTAGGCTTGTACTATAATTGTTAAACTTATGTACCAAATTATACTGTTATTGTCTTTGTCTTGACCTTTTATGTTGTTGTAATTTGAGGAGCTTTTCTCACCGGGCCTCCACTGAAAATGGACATATATCCAGCTGGACTAGCCCGGTCAACAAATGTAAAATAAATGTAAAATAAAAATAAATAAAATGTAGTACGCAACTAGTACTTGCCAGAAATTCTTGCAGCTCCTTCAGTGTTGCTATAGGTCTTTTGGCAGACTCCCTGACCAGTTTTTTTCTTGTCTTTTCATCAATTTTGGAGGGGCATCCAGTTCTTTACCACTGTTGTCCCATATTTTCTCCACTTTTTGATGACTGTTTTCACTGTATTCCATGGTATATCCAATGCTGTGGAAATTTTTCTGTACCCTTCTCCTGACTGATTTCTTTCAACAATGAGATCCCTTTGATGCTTTGTAAGCTCTCTGCGAACCATGGCTTTTGCTGTAGCAGGCAACTGAGTAAATGTCAGGAACATCCTACTAAGACAGCAAAATGTATTTGGGGTTAATCAGAGTATCTTTAATTAATGGCAGGTGTGTACCCAAGAAGACTGAATGTTGTAATTAAATCAAAAGGTGCTTCAACAAAGTATTAGTTTAAGGGTGTGCACACTTATGCAACCAGCTTATTGTATGTTTTTTATTTTTTATATTTTTCCCTAACAGATTTGTTTGTTTTTCATTTGAATTGTACAGGTTATAGGTCACATTAAAGGTTGGAAACGTTTTGAAATTATTTATTGTGGTGTCATTTTTTTATATCACAAAAACCTGACATTTTAACAGTGGTGTGTACACTTTTTATATCCACTGTACATTACTGCATAGAATGCAGGTGTACACAATATATTTTTAGTGGGTTGAAATACCTGTAAAGTCTACAAACCATATCAGATTATTGGGTTGGTACCTCACCAATATATATTTGCAGATAGTATATTTGCAGTCTACAACTATTACGCTGTTATACTTGCCTGCACACCGTACCTCAGAGCATGAATGCATATAGCTGAAATGCAATGGTTAAAACACAATTCTGGTATTCATAATATACCTTGGGTGTTATTGCTATTGCCTCATGTGTTATTGCAGGACAGGTGTCACAGTTCATTACTTATAAAACAACTCCAAATCTACCACTTATTGCATACCACTCTTTAATAGATATACCTTGAGGCAGACACTGATATTGTTTTGTTTTCATTGCAGAACAGTTGTCATAATTGATTTCTTGCATAACAGCGCTAATTCCCCAAATATTGCACAGCACAGCTTTATTACAGGTACCTTCATGCAGTTACTGTTATAGTTTCACATTTTTATTGCACAGCAGTTGTAATGCAGGTGTTGCAATACAGTTATTGCAGTAGAAACTTTATTTCATTTACTTTAGCAAAGTTAATGCTTTACTCTTCCCTGCTTATTGAACTACAGTTGGCAGTAGTCACTTATTGAAGTACAGGTCTATGTCCACATTCATTACAATATAGTCTTTACTGTATATACCTCATGGCAGGTAATGCTTTACTCTTTCTTACTTATATGACTATAGATTGCAAAATGCAACTGTACTCACCACACTTATGGAGCAACCTGGCCAAGCATCCGGCATGCGCCTCAATGTTGTGAGCCCTCTCATCTGCAGCTGTTGGGAGAGAAGACCACCATTATGCATACCAGTTTAGCAGACATTCAGATTAGATATTAATGGTACACAGATTAACTTACTTACATAAATGTGGAACATCCCTTGCCCAAAACTCTTAGACCCAGGTGTCCAGGACATCCCCCTTACATCATCTCAGGTCATTGTTGTGGTGATGACACTGCTCACCTGTGCGAGGGATACCAGTTGCACTGATGAGGTCCCTTGCCATCTGGTCCCAAGCCTCTGCCTTGCACTCTGAGCCCTGGTGACCTCCCTGTAGTAGCCAGCCTTCATGGTTTTTAATAAGGAGCCCTACCATGATCTTTGACTCCAGGATGCCCCAATGCTTTGCCCAAAAGTGCAAACTCTCTCCAATGCCTGCCATAGTATATCCCTCAGAGAAAGCACTCCAATGGATTATGATGCATTCCCGCCTATTGGGCTTTATATAGCCTGTTTTCCCCCATTACACACCATTGGACAATATTTAAAACTGTGGTGCATCGCTTATCACTGCACAAACCAGCTCAGCCCAGCTAAGCAGTGCTACAAACCATATGCTTAGCAGTGCTTAGCAGTGCACAAACCGGCTAAGCAGAGCCAAGCACTGCATAAACAATTTCTGTTGTTATTGTGTTTATGCGGTGATTAGCAGGGCTTAGCAGATCTTACCAGACCTTAGCTGAGCTCAGCTGGTCAGTATTTAAAAATAATTTGCATAATTTGTATTTCGGACAAAAATGTTAACTTGCTCTTTCATGTATTCAAACCCTGCACCTACTGTACATGGGGCTCTAGCTCTAACCATTTAGCTATGTGGATACTTGAAATTTTGCTATACCTTTATATATACCTCTAACCTACCTTTATGTGGTGCTAAGCACTGTGACGTGCTGCGCAAACCTGCTCAGCTATGCTTAAACCTGTCATTTAGAGAAATAAAGACATTTGGTTTCTATTTTTAGATGTCTGTCAGGTGTCTTGGCAGCACTTAGCACAGTTAGCACACACTCCCTACACTGATTGAATAACCATGTCCTATGGCTCTCCCACGGCAATGTGCCATGATTAATATGCATGGCTTGCTGCCAAGAGGGATCCGTGTACATGGACATGGTACCATACCATGTAGGCTCTACACTATGCCTACACGGTTTTATTAAATCCTGGGAAGTGTTTACTCTTCTGAGTGCTTGCAAAACAAAGAAAACATGAATAGAAAAACATATTTTTTGTAGGGGGCCAAGCCTCCCTGCATCCACATGTGGGGGCTGCACCTCCCATACTCCCTTCTACTTATATATATATATATATATATATACCAACTGCAAGATTGCACAACAGTGGAGAAAGGGCAAGTTCCCAGTTCAGACACATATACATACATACATACACACAGGTATGCATACACAGATGCAGAGGCAGAGACAGTTTCTCACACACACACACACACACACACACACACACACACACACACACACACACACACACACACACACACACACACACACACACACAGATACATGCACAACAATTCTAGCTTTATAGCCCCTTTAACAACTATGTAATCCTCAGCTGTAATATTCTGACCAAATGAAATAAGAAATAAATATATGACTATTGTTATTATTTATGTAAGCCACTGCAGTGAGACACACTCCGTGCAAAGTATTACAACCAGTGGTGGATTATAATAGGGATAATCTGAGCAGCCACTTTAGACCCATGACTTCAGGGGGGCCCATCTCAACAAAGCTTCTGATCATTTCAGTAAATTTGTTACATTTTGTACTCTTATCTCATGTTAATCTGCGGTTTTAATCACTGTGTGCTTTATTAAATATTCACCTCTCAGTTTATGTCCCCTGAATCTCATATGCTTAGTTTTTGATGTATTACACTGAATGTAATAGTCTCTAAATTTAAATTATTTTTTCTTTTTAAGAAAAAAATTTAACTGTCACCTTGAGTTTTTGTTTACACTTTGATGGCTGAATCAATTGTTTCAGCATGTGCAGTATGTGCAGTCTGTGTCATGATCATGAGACACTGGGAAGTGAGATGGATCTACATTTTGGGGAGTTTGAATTTTCTTCTTCTTTTGGCTTTTCCTGGTTAGGGGTCACCACAGTGGATCACCTGTCCGCTCATGATTGGCAGTGGAGTTTTACGGTGTTGAGTTGTCAGCCCGGTGACCAACCTTCCACAAAAGGCATGAATGCACTCACGCCTAGGGCCAATTTGGAGTATACAATCCACCTACAGCATGTCTTTGGGATGTGGGAGGAAACCGGAGCACCCGGAGGAAACACACAGGGAGGGCATGCAAACTCTGCACAGAAGATACCCCAGCCGAGGACTGAACTCTTGCTGTGAGGTGGCAACGCTAACCATTGCACCACCGCGGCCACCAATTTTGGGGAGTTTGAATGGTGGTAGGAAATCTGGAATGTTCTTGAGTTTGCAGAGTGTCCATGATTTTGTAATATTTTTGATTGATTCCTCAAAAATTGTTTTTGTGGCACATTTTTGATGTTTGCAAGCACTATTGTATGTGTGCCAGAACCTTTGTCCTTTATTACTTTATAGTTTTGTGATTTTTGTGCCAAGAGACTGAGATTTATTTAATCACAGTTGGATGAGGTGTACACAGTCGAGAGGCTTTATCTACTGAGTGAGGATGGTGGGGAACGTTTGTGGATGAAAGTAACTTTCCCACTTGTCATTTCCTTAGCTGACCATTTGGCTTTGTAGAACTGATGTACATTCTTGTGTAATAACATATAATTCTTGTTGCTGTCATTTATGTGAAAAAGAGCTGGAATTATGTAGCTATTAATTACCCTTGACTTCACATAATGCTCCTGATTCTGCCTGATATTTTTGGCTTGTTCCACATAAAACATGTTTTCTGGCAAATGTTCAACTATTGCAGTCACTTAATATTATAGATATTTGTGTTTCAGACTTCATATACTTAAGAAAATCCATGCTAATGAAAAAAGACTACTATTCCGCCTATCTAACTGTATAAGGGAAATATTTAAAGCTAGTCTCTGAGTATGGATCTTTGTCGCTCATATTTTTTGGCCTTGTCCCTGATTCTTTCATTAAGATATTGAGAAATATTTTTTTCTTTTCTTTCTTATATATTTTTTTCTAAAACAGTCACATATACTGAATACTGCATATATCAAACTGTCTATAGCTGCTACGTGGAGGCTATTTCTGGGTGAAAGTAATTTAACCTCTAGTAATTTGCTCAATTAACAGCCTAGCTTTTCATGACAAGTGTGCATTTGTATGAAGTAAATTGGAATACTTGTGGCTATTTGTAGGAAACACAGTTGCAAATAAGTAGCTGTCAACTGTCTCTCATTTTGCACAATGTCCTTATTTTACCTCACATTTTTGGCCTGCTCCTCTTAAAATGTGTGAGTGTTTTTTCTGGCAAGTCAGTGATAATTACTCTCAAGAATGACAAGACATTTGAGTTTCAGATGTTATATACATCAGAAATGCATGCTAATGCAAAAAATATTAGTCTAGCAAATTTTAAGTATGTAAGTGCAGTAGTTAAAATCTTTCCCTGATTTGGGGATTATTTTTTGTCTTTTTCTTGATTCTTCACAATTAGATGAGGTGCATACTTAGCAAAGTGGCTATAAATGATGGATAGGGGTGTGGTGAGTCTATGAATGAAGGCGACTTACATCTTGTTGTGTGTTCAGTTTAAACTATCTGACTTTGCAGGACTAGAATATATTTGTGTGAAACAAGTTGGAAAACATAGATTACTATGAGTTTGTATGGAAAGAAACCTGAAGGACAGAAATTATTGTGCTTCATTTTTTTATTTTTACCAAATTCTGACATTTGAGATGGACATTATCAACAATGGGGCTTAATTGATTGCCTACCCTACTGTAAATCAAAAAAAAAGTTCAACATCAGGATCTAGGCATACAATGTCAGGTGGATATAGTTCCAGTAGAACAAGATACCTGATTAAGGTGAGACAAAAAATATAATAAATGGAAAATAGTTTGAACTACAAACTGAAATAAACAAGCTGGATGAACAAATTTGTGTGTGAGACGAGATCAAGAAATATTTGAATACAATTTATATAAAGATATTAAGCATAATATGAAACCATTTTATAGATACATAAGATGTGAAAGGAATAAAGAGATACAAACTGATACATTATGTGTGGATTCCAAAATTTATTTTTTAGATACAACAGATTATAGATATATTTACAAAATCTTATGCAAAACAGTTTGACTCCACAAAGGGGATGATAAGTTGTCCGAGTGACATCCAGGTAACCTCAGATACTAAAATCAAAGATTATATTGAAAAAGAACTATGCAAACTGGATCAAAACAAAGCACAGGGAGGAGATGGGATTAGTAATAATTACCTAAGAAAACTTCATCAATAACTTACAGTACCATTATATGTATTAATTACTTGGTTGTAAGAATGACTGCAGTGGTGGTGCTGCGGTAGCATTGTCGCCTCATAGCAAGATGTTGTCCCGTTCGATTCTCAGCTAGAGCGTCTTCTGTGTAGAGGCATACATGAATGGGGCATGCCTTCATTGACGGTTGTGCATCAGGGCTGGTAACCCGGTACGTAAAAATCCACTACCAATCATTAGCGGACCGGAGCTCCGCTGTGGCTACCCCTAACCGGGAAAAGCCGAAAGACACAAAAAAACTTGGTTGTAAGACTATGGAGAGATATCTCAAGATTGGAGACATGGACTAATTAAACCTGCCTTTAAGGGAAAGGGGAATAGGACAAATCCAGAGTCATACAGACCCTTAAGTCTGTTTTCATGTTGTGGAAAAATAATGGAGAAAATAATATTGGATAGGTTATTGTCAGAATTGGAAAGGTTGGGACTTGAAACCATATATCTGCATGGATATGTTGAAAATAGATATATTACCACCTGTAACACTATGTTCTGTAACAGTACAATAACAGCTATGAGTGAAAAAGTGAGCTGTGATGTGATATATATATAGATTTAACTTCAGCATTTGACAGTCATACACAAATCACTGATCAATAAATTATAACAACTAAGTACTGATGTACTCTTGATAAGATGGGTAGCTGCATGGCTTACAAACAGAACATGGCAAGTCTCATATAGCAATTGGGCAGGCAAAATTCTTGGTTACAGTCAGAGTGTCCTACAGGGCTCTGTCTTAAGTCCATACTTGTTTAGATTGTATCTTTCAGATCTAATGTTTTCATCTGAGGTGTTCTACAATCTGTATACAGATGACTTGAACTTGGGTAAACTTATTACATCTGTTACAGACGGTATATACGCAAAATAACATGACTAAATTGACCATTTGGACATAGGAGAATAATATGCTGATAAATACATCAAAAACTAAGCATATGAGATTCAGGAGACATAAACTGAAAGGTGAATATTTAATACAACACACAGTAATTGAAACTGTAGAGTCATTTAAGGACAAGAGTATAGGGGTAGATCCAGCTTTGAGTTTTTCTAATCATATCAACCCATTGGTTAATGATAGTTATAGAACTATAGGTTGTATAAAAAGATTTATAAAGTCCAGGAAGTCGGAAATGATGATGTCTTTGTTTGTTAATTACATCAGACCCAAACTGGGGTATTGAGTAACAATATGGAAACCTGATAAGAAAACAAGCATGTGTAAACTAGAAAGAATACAACGGAACTATACCAAAGGAATCCATGGATGTGAAAATTTAAGTTATTATGAAAGACTAAAATATCTGAACTTGTACAGTGTCTCCTATAGATATTTAAGATGAGATCTTATTTGGGTATAAAGGACATTTAGAGACAACCACCCTTGGGAATGTTTGGGGTTATTAAAAAGTAGCAGAGAATCACCAGACAACATATATAAAAGATTCAATAGGAATGAGAAGTGTACTAACTGGTTCTCTGAGAGAGCAGCTTATGCATGGAATAGACTACCAAATTAAACTAAAGCAAGCACTAGCTGAGATATTTTTAAGAACAACCTGGGCACTTATTATGGGAACAACTGTTTTGGTATATTGGCAGGTTAAAAGGGTATTGATGCCTGTGCTTGAAATATTTGTATTTATGTGCGTAGGTAAGTTGAATAGTCCCTAGTCTGCCTTTGCAGGACTACTGTGCATTTGTGAAAAACAACTTGGAATACTTTACTATGGCCATTTTTATCATAGTTGCATATATAGGATTATGACTGGGTCATAACCAGTGTATGTGGTCAAATTATGGATGTCAAGAAATTTACCTCAAGAGCAAAGATCAACAAGTGTATCTTGGCATCCATGTTGAGAACACATAATAAAGGTTATGACTGGTGAGATCTGATCATAATTCTTGTTAGAGCATGGAGGATAGTCTATGCATTATCAGCTATGGAAAAAGTGTATGAGCACAAACTGTTTTACCCCTTCTTAAAGCATTTAAAAGCAGGTAAAATACTTAGTTCTGTTAAACAGCAGGCAGAAATGAAGTGTCCCTTTGAAAAAAGGACAGCTTTAAAAATTGTTAGATACTTCATTTTGCCACACTTTTAGTTTATAAATGTGGCAAAGTGAAGTATCTAACAGATTTCAAAGGTGTTTACCTTCTGCTGCTATTCTTCTCTTGGTGACACTGTCCACTGTTAATCCCTAGCATCTGAAACTCGATCTTAAAAGCTTTACATCCATCTAACATCAGAAAGTGCTTAACAAACTTGTCTGTTTCCCATTTTGAAGTGTAATTTCGTCTTTCCATGCACTACATTTGAGGTGTATACACAGTCAAGTAGTTATATTTGATAGGCACGGATACTGGTTGGCTATAATGACAATAGTTTGAATGGTCTGTTATGAAAGAAAAACGCAAAAGAACACATGCATTTATGTGTGGTCCAAAAATAAATGTGTGCATGCATGATGGTGGCCCAATGGTATGTCATGGGCCCAAAGTACACAATCTGTCACTGATTACACTCCTCCCTTACATATATCTATATATATGTATATATATATATATATACATATATATATATATATATACATATATATATATATATATATATATATCTATATATATATATATATATATATATATATATATATATATATATATATATCTATCTATCTATCTATCTATATATATATATATATATATATATATATATATATATATATATATATATACATATATATATATATATATATATATATATATATATATATATAGGGTCTATCTGGAAACACGCCAAAACACCGACAACGAGATAACTGACACCACAAAACCGACAGTTCAAAAGCACGAAACCTCACATGCCCGACAAACCACAATCCCGACAATCAACAAAACAAAACAAATACCTTTTCTGAAAAACACACACACAACACAAACACACCAAAAACCTTACAAACCTGCACTAAACCTTACATACACAACTATCTATGCACTAACCTTAACCCAAACCCTCACCCTAAGGTGCATCACTATCACACACTCATCTAACCCGTGCCCTGACCCTAACTCACTTAACCCGCCCCTAACTCTAAAGTCTATCACTATCGCACACTTACCTTAGCATGTTGGTGTTCTCAGCATCGGGCTTTTCAACTGTCGGTCATCTCCGTTTTCGATCTTCCAGTGTCAGTGTTCTTGTTGTTGGCATTTTCAGCTTTCGGCGTTATCAGGTAGACCCATATATATATATATATATATATATATATATATATATATATATATATATATATACATATATATGAGTCCCCTTCAAATGGTCGAACTTTTAAAAGCTTGACTTTCATATGGCCGAGACCATATGATCAAACTTTTAAAAGCTCGAACGGTCTGAATGGGGATCTTCATAGAGCACGGAATGGGAAGATTTGCCATTACCACAATGTAGTGCGATCTCAGAGTTGGTATATTTAAATAGCGGGGGGTGTGGGGGGTGTAGGGGGCTTGCCCCCTGCTAGAAATGTTTAGTTTTTTTTTTGTTTAATTATTTTTTTTTTTCACATTTTTGAACATTCATATGTTCAATAATATGGTATCAACTATATGAAAGTCGAGCATTTGGATGTTCGATTATGTATACAAATATATATATATATATATATATATATATATATATATTTATATACTGTATACACATGCACATGCACATGCAATCACACACACACACACACACACACATATACACACTTACATTCACTTTGTTGATCATGTGTAGCTCTCAGAAATCTGTGATCAAATAAATAATAGACAACATAATGTATTTTAGCTCACTGCTATTTGATGTAGTCCAAGCCTCGTATATGCAGGAAAACATGCATATACACTCTCACACACACTCTGAGTTGGGGTGACGGGCTACTCAATTGTCTGCCTCCCTATTGTGGTGTGATGGTTCCTACTGGTGGGTGTCTCCCTTTGTGGTGCTTTCCTCATGTCCTTTTGTCTCATGTTGGTTCTGGATGCACCTAAGTCAGGTGCAGGTTCCTGGTGGCCCTCATGAGAATCTTGCCTTTTGTCTCCCTCCACTTCTGTCTCTGGTCAGCAATGTGTGTGGCCAAGCTCTCTTGTGTACCAACATCATGGGGATGTAGTTAGGTTTACCATGATTCCAGTGCCTAGCACAAGGTTTCCCACTATTGTATCTAGGTGGGTATCACCTTCTCTTGGTCAAAGAATGATCATTTTGTAGTTCCTGCTTGTCCCTTAAGTCCCTGTTAATGTTTTGCATTTTCTTCTCCTTAACTTTGTTTTCAGAGTCAGAGGTTCTGTTTTCAAGATCTAAAAAAGAAATCTTATGTAAGGGTCTGACTTTTATATCTTTTAACAGAAGTAACTTGGTGAAAACAGTAATAGATGTTAAATTGCATGTGAGGAAACTGAATCTCAAAGTATCTTTGAATGACAAAGATAAGGATGGAAGCAACACTGATAGAAATGACATAGGTATAAAATGGAAAAAGCCCAGTGACCTTTGTCCCCCTGTACACCCCACTCTGAGTGTGTATGAGAGCAAATGTGAGGCTGGTATCTGTAGGGTCCTTGGTAAACCACTTAGGAAGAAGTTATACAACATTAGCAAAGAGGAACTGGCTGCTCTATAAAATCTGAGCAGAGATAAGACTTGCAGGATCATGAAGGCATATAAGGGGGAAACATCTTAGTCACAGATACAGCTGCTTATAACTGCAAGATTAAGGCCACACTTGACAATAACAGGTTTTACACTAAATGTGATTTTGACACTCTGAATGTTGCTTATAATAATTTAAGAGATTAACTTTAGAATGCTACATGAGGATGATTTAGTAGATGCCAAGCTTTTTGACTTTTTGGTCACCCCCCCCCCCCTCCCAAAAATACCAAGCTTCATTGGGATCTCAAAACCTCATAAGAATATATCTGACCCTCCCTACAGATCAGTAGTGGCAAGTGGTGGTTCCATAACTGAGACAATATCCATCTACCTTGATGTCCTGATAAAACTAATGGCAGAGGTCAATAAATCTTTTATTTTAGATTTTCTGTTTTTTTGGGGGGATAATTAGAGATATGCCGGTTAGCAGTTCCACAATCCTAATCACAACAGATGTGAAGCACTTTATACAGTGCTTCCACACAGCTACTGTACTGAAGGTGTAACAGAGGCATATGAAGAGGACAGGAATGTATTACCAGGAGGGACAGACATTTTAGGAAGGTTATTGAATTGAACCCTTATGAACAGCTACTTCATGTTTAACAACAGGTTTTATAAGCAGACCATTGGAATAGCTATGGGGGCTGCCATGGCCCCAAGCTTGACTAACGTGGCTCTAGGAAAATGGGAGGAAGAGACAGTGTACCAAAGCCCATATTTTACATCAATGAAATGCTATCTCTGTTTCATTGAGGACATCTTTTTTCATCTGAGAGGTTGATGAAGCCACACTGAATGACTTGCAACCATATGAGTAATTCCACTAGCTTCCTGAGATTCGCAACCTCTCACAGCAAGACCTTGATCAAATTTTTAGACATAACCATATCAAAGGACACTGAAAAGAAATGCCTCTCCAAAAACCTGTTGAGAAAACCAACCCGGATTAATATTTTGCTGCACAGTAAAAGCATGCATCCCCAGATCACAAACAGAAATGTGATAAAATCTTAGGGCATGAGAATTGCTTGTTTCTCTAAAGAGCGGAGAGATTTCATCACAAATATAATCAGCCTGCACCAAAACTTCCTGGCTAGGGGGTACAGCACTAGATTACTAAAATTTGTACTCAACTCCATCAGAGCTTTAAAAGAGGCAGAGGACCCCATTTTGAGGGAACACCCTGGGAGACTCCTAGACCTCAAAAGAAACCAGCACCAAGATCCACAGGAGAACAGAAGAAAAAGAAGCATGGCACTCAGTTTTACAGTAGATTATAAAACAATCAGAAAGATCATGACCAGCAACTGGGTAATGATTACAGACAATAAACAACTGAAAAAACTCCTAGGACCTCATCTTTGTTTTGTTTTGAAGAGAGCAAGGACCATTAGGGACTGGGTAGAATGCAAATTCAGACTGGAGGAGGACAATAGAGGAACTTCCCCTGTGCCCCCCCCCCGCACTTACTGCAAATATATGAGCAACAAGGGATACTTATTTTTCCATTACTCAGGAGAAACATCAACAGCACTTGTTCTGGTAATTACAACACTGCTTTTTGTGATATACCAAACACAGTGTAACGACTACATTTCTTTTTATGTGGGGAAAATTGTGAACAAATTCAAAATCAGGGTAGCACACCACCTGATTGAAATCAGACTCAAAAAAACAACTAGTGAAGCATTGCCTTGATTTCCCAGACCATGGAGGTTTCCACTTCTACATCATGGACAAGCTCATTATGGGTCCATTCAAAAGAAACAAAAATACCATCCTTGAAAAAGTGGAGTTAAGCTGGCAAATCAGTCTGGACCCCAACCACCACCCTGATCTAAATTCAAACATTTCTATTAAAAGTGTGCTTGCGCTCAGGAAACTAAGCCATAAATCATACAGCTAAAACACCTGTATTGTTTAACCCAGGATTTGGATATAAACTGTTAATTAACGCTAATTGCTGCTGTTAATATGAAAAAGCCAATCAAGTAAGTAGATTTGTAAATTACTGCATGTACCTTAGTATGATTTATTTGGTGAGCTAGTGACATGGGACAGAAGCAACTCTGTTTATTTGATTTGTTCTGTTTTGTGATCTCTAGATGTATACAGATCTAAAAAGTAACTGACATGTTTGAAAGTGTTTTTTAACGCATGCTGTACACAGACTCAAACAGCAACTTTCAGTTATTTGAAATATTTTTTCCTACTACGCATCTGAGACTTGGGCTTCCCGTTTGGTGTTAGGATTGAGAAAATTGGGCCAAACACTAGCCTCCTAGTTTGTTTGAAAACCCACTCCCATACTAATTATATCAGCCTCTTACATCATCTAATGCCACCAAGGGCTCCCCTGGCACCACCCCATGTCTCAGGAGATTGGTTCACTGCCCTTCCACTTGATCCCTCACAGTTTCTAGTCATTTATCTAACCAGGCACACCACCTGTAACCTGAAGAGAGGAAAAATTTGAAGACAAGAGCCCTGACTTCACTACCTGGAATCTGAAGAGAGAAAAAGACTGAACAGAAGAGGCCTCAGTAACTCTTAGACTCAGGAAGAAGCTTGACAGTGAAGACCCCATACTGTAGGTTCATAGGTAGGTACTAGGCTATCTGCCCGAAGGCATTTATAAGCCTAGCCAGAATGTGTTGGCTTTCGCCACCCGCTTAGATTAGTTCCCTGTGTCTCTGCCTAGCAGTGCCACTGAAGTGATCCCCAGGGTAAACTTTCTGTTTCCCATCCACTCGTCAAAGTTTCTCTTGAAGACTGTTAGCGAGGAGCTCTGCCTAATGTAGATTGGAATCTTGTTCCAAAGCATTGGAAGTCTCAGGTACAGGAATCTATCCCTCCAGCACATCCTATTTATTGTTGTGGTGAGGTTTAGATCCCTAGACCGTGTGGCTCGAGGGGATATGGTTTTCTTTAGGTGGAGCATGTCTATCAATTCTGGGTTGGACATGGCCTTATATGTCAGGCAGAGATCACCTCTGAGTAGGCGGTATGCAACTGAGTACAGCTGGAGTTTCTTCAGTCGAGCTGCATAGGGCATCTGTTTGAGGCCAGTGATCCTCTTGGTGAGGTACTTCTGTGGTCTTTCCACCTGTTGCAGGTGTCTTGTAAGGTACATCCCAAATGGGGCATTGTACTCTATGATGGATCTGATGATTGATGAGTAGAGGGGCACAATGACCTCTTTTGACTGGATGCAAACCCTTTTGTGATTAGGTGGGCTACATAGAAGGATTTTCTAACCACTTTGGCAATGTGATTATCAAAGGAGAGATTGCTATCTACTTGGGTCCCCAGATCCCTTATTATGTCTCCATATTTAGGGGACTACCACCTATGTGGTAGTTAGTGGGTACTTTGTTTTTTCCAAAGGGGATGACTATGCACTTTTTGGCATTTAGCTTGAGGCCATGATTTTGACACCAGGTATCCATCTCAGTGAGACCCTTTTGGAGGATGTCTGTGTCAGCCGGAGAGTCAATTATAGCCTTTAGTTTGCAGTTGTCTGTGAACTTGGTCAGCCATAGTCCTCCTGTGCTTGCCTGTACCTCTGAGAAGTATATGCCAAACAGGAGGGGTCCTAGGACTGAGCCCTGGGGAACGCAACTTGTAACTGGTTTAGAGTCGGACCTAGCTCCCACAACTCTTACCATGTGGGTTCTGTCCTTGAGCCAGTTGGCAACCCATCTTGTGACATAGAGGTTTATGTTTAGGCTGGTGAGCTTGTCTATAATACCAGAATGGGGAATGGTGTTGAAGGCCTTTGCGAGGTCTAGGTAGGCTGTGTGTACTACCTTTCCCTCATCTATAGCCTTGGTAACTGTCTCAAAGAAGTCCACCAGGTTTAGGAGGCATGATCTGCCCTTAACAAAGGTGAAATGGGTAGGGTTCAGTGTTTGGAGGTTCCCAGTGTCTTTGTTAGTGAGTTCCATGATGATGTGCTCCATAGTCTTGCAGACCAAGCTAGACAGGCTTATAAGGTGATAGTTCCCGGGGTCTGTTGTGGCTCCACCTTTGTGGAGCACAATAACCATTGCTGTGCGCCACTCTATGGGAATGTAGCCTGTGAAGAGGCTGAGTTTGAACAGTGTGTTTAGGTGAGGGGTTAGTTCATCTCTGAGCTTGTGTAGGACACAGCCTGGGACACTCTGGTCCCACTGATGCTGTTTTTGATTTTGGAGAGGGCTGTTTTAACCTGAGTGTCTGTGATTTCAGGGGATCTACATTCTTCTGGTATGGTTATGGGCCCTTTTGGGGGTGAGAGGGGGGTGAAGTTTGCACTGAACCTGTCTGCCAGGATGTTGGCGATATCTATCGGTTCATTGTATTTTGTGCCATTCTGCACTAACTCTGAGCAGATCTGAGCATTGCCGCTTAGATTCTTGACATAGCTAAAGAATGCCTTGTGGTTATCTTTGGAGTCCTTGGCAATTTTTCTTTCGAAGCTAGCCTTGGATAATTTTATGAGGGATTGTAGTTTCTTGCTGATACTGATCAGGGATGTCTTCCCTTCTTGGGATTTTACACTTTTCTATACTAGTTTCCTCCTTCTGTTGTATACCTTGTTTATGGCAGGGGTCCACCACACTGGTTTGCTTTTCTTGGAGGAGTGAGTTTTGGTTTTGCTTGGGATAGCACGATCCATGCATTCTTGTAGGTGCCCGTAGAATGCATTAGTAAAGGATTTTGCAGCTTGGACAGCATTATCCTTTACCATGGGAGCTTTGAAACTTTCCACCTTTGTCTTAAGTAACGTGAAGTTTGCTTTTGAAAAGTGTTTCACAGTGGTTTCTTTGACTGGGGGTGCAGGTGGAATGTGGATATCCAGAGTGAATTGTTTATGGTTAGATCTAACCAGCGAGGGGTTAGATGGAACACCGGTTGCCCATGTTGGTGATGACCAGTTCCAATATGTTGTCACCTCTGGTGGGAGTGTTGACCAGTTGATCCAGAGTGTTTGAGTTTATAAATTCAAGGAAATGTTGGGCAAGGGAGTTAGTACTTGAGTAGTTCTCCCAGTTAATGTTTGGGTAATTGAAATAATCAAATATTTGGGTGTTTGGTAGGACCTTTATGTACCGTAAAACCATGCTCTGTGACCAGAAGCATTCTACTTCTTACTGCAGCTATTTCACACCAACCAGGCCTGCATTTAACAAAATGTCTGTAATCTGCAGTGCAATGGAAATTGTTATCCAGGGCACCACTCCACACTGCTATATTCTTTGCACCACAGGCACAATTTGCTTATGCTCAAAGAAGATCTAAGATTCTTATATTTATTAAAGGTTTTGAATACTCTGCAATGCACCGCTTGGCAAGGGAGCCCGCAGGATTTTTTGCAGGGGGGTGCAAACCCAGAGCCCCACCCACATAGCTCTCCCCGCCCCCTGCCAACACAGCCCCGCCCAAGTCCACCCACCCCAAGCCCCACCCACACAGCAATTCCAGTGTCCCATTACTTGGCTATTTCTCCCCATTTGCCGTAGACACTGTTCAAATCTGTGTGCATACTGTTTTATGCTTTAGTTCTACAATGATTACAGGCAGTTGGATTTAATTTACAACTTTTATTTCAAACAGTATAGCCCAAACACTGAGACATTTACTAAACCTAAACAAAGCAATAGTCTTACAATGAAAACAGACTTGGCATTAAAGCTTCTCTACTTTTGAAACTCACATTCAATGAAACAGCATTGAAACCCACATTCAAAGAAAATGCATCTGGCCAGTGGCAGGTTATTTACCTTTGAACTGTTTTCAAGCAATAGGCTCCTTGGGCCATGCAAAAGTTTTGATTTACCTGATTGTATTAATTATAATATATAATTGAATTAGATCCCTTGTATTATACAGCAACACTTGTTTGAGTGTCTCTGCCGAAGTAAAAGTAATCTGAATAATTCCACATTAAAGATATATGAAACTAATGAAGATGTTGCTAGAAAACAACTGTATATTTCAGTGTTTCATCTACAAATTCAGTGCCTGCTGCCGTCAAAGAATAAATTGCCTATGTTAAATTAAAAAAATGGTAAGCTGGTATATTGCAATAGAAAATGGATGGCAAGCTGGAAAACAGGTTCATAGTTATTAGACATCTCATCCAAAGGAGGACATCCTCTGCAGTATACAAATGTATATGCTGTAGGAATAGAACCTCAAGCCTCTACATTAAGATGCAAGTATTCTACTTGTGGTGCTACTAACATAGCTGTAAAACTTTATACCACAATAGAGATACCATTTGCTAAACAAAACAGTTGCACATTGTAAATAGACTTGGCATGAGCAGCAGTAAACTTCGCTTCCCTTAAAACTCACAGTTCCTTGAAAATGCACTTGAAAATAAATTCCACCTGCTAACTCTAACTTGGGCATTTCACTTTCTCTCTCTCTCACAAACATACCACACCCCTCAAGGCCTCAACCTTAGTGCAAGAAATCTGGACAAAGCCTAAAATAAATAAGGACAGATTATAAATATGGCTCTCATAAACTTAGAAAATTGCAAGAGTAACAGGATTTGTGTTAGTATGCATTTTTCTAAATGATATGACATCTAAAACTGAAATGTCTCATTATTTAGCAACTTCAATCCTTTTTAGGAGGAATATGGGGCAGAAATCTGGACATTCTGCAAAAACCTGGACAGCTGAGGGGTATGCTACCTCCCTCTTATACACACACACACACACACAAAATAATTCTGGTCAGACTTGAATTAGTTCTGGGAAGGTTGCACTGAACGGCACCGTGCTTGATCTGAAGTGGGTGAAATCCTGGTAGCCAGTGATAATAACTGATCTGCAGCTCAGCAATGTGGAGCATTAAAGCATTTTTAGCAGAGCATTGTTTCTTCACTACCTATTGTGTTTGCACATAAGCTGTAGTTATTTCAAACATTTGCCTTTTTTGATTACTACAGAGTACATTTACCCACCAGAGCTATTGTGTTTTGACTTCAGTGTGGAGCTTACCTAGTTGTTGCAGGGATTGGCTTTTAAGTAAGGTAGCAATGCTTATTTACCATATACCATTAAAGCCACCCAACTACAAGTGTACTAACACACAGACACTGCTATAAGACACTGGTCTCCAATAAAATGTAATGAGCTTCTGAAAATACTGTAATCCTGTCCTTTTATTACAAATACTGTCATATGCATTTCAATACCCAAGGCTTATACATTATCTAGCTATGTAAATATTCTCTGCATGGCAACAATGAAAAGGCTTTCAATGCTGGTAATTCTTTAACAATATGCTTACTAAAGCTTACTTGCATCTTACAATCTCCGACAAGCTTACCTGATGTTCATTAAACCATGGCTACTTAAACAGAGTAACAGGGCATGTGACAGCATGCCGTTCCTGAATAATAAGAAGCATAAATCAACAGTATAAAAATCTGATAGAAAACCAGAACATTCTGGAAAATCAAGGACAGATGAAAAGCCACGGTTGTATTTGTGATCTACCTTGGATGGGGGAATACTCTGCACACTTACACTGCATAACTGCTCCTTGCCTTCCTTGGACACATCCAGAGCCACTACAATGGAGGGTGGGGTGCAATAAGTATGTGATAATTTGAAATGTCTCTGGCTGACAGTGATGGCTCTGACACTCATACCTCTCAACTTCAGAGCAAGAAATCTGGACAAAGCCATATATAGAACTAGAAGTGGGACACAGGCCCAAAAATAAGGCCAATTTTTTAAATATTGCTCTTATTAACTTAGATAATAGAACAGTAGTAGATCTTGCATTAGTACGAATTTTCTGAAGGGTATAAAATCTGAAACTCAAATGTCTGCCATTATTTTCTAACTTCAATCTTTAATGACTTGCCACTAATTTGCCAGAAAACCACAAGTTTATGAAAAACGGACCAAAATGTGATGCAAAAATACCTGTCAAAAAAGGGACACCTTTTTAGTATTAACATCGTTAACTTGAGCAGCTAACAAACTAAGAGCATCTACATGCATTTCTGAAATAAAAGTAATCTATAACTCTGATCATTAGTTATATACAATTGTAAACCCTCCACATTTTCTTCCAAAATTGCCATTTTGGAGGAGGGATTATTAGGGGAGAGCAACATTTTGAGCCAAAATTGGGGACAATTGAGAGGTTTGGATATTCCTAATCTACAGTGATTTGCACGTACCTCTCAACCTCTTAATGCAGGAAATCTGGACAAGGCCAAATATATTGGGGGAACATACAAACACTACTAAAAATTGCTCTTGTATAAACTTAAGACAGTCTTGTATTAGCATGCATTTTTCTGAAGGTTATGACGTCTGAAACTATGTGTCATTTAGTGACTTCATTCCTAAATGATTTGCTAGAAAACCACAGATTTTATGAGGAACAAACCAAAAATAAGAAGCAAATATCTATTCATTCTGCAAAGATATGGACAACTGAAAGGTATAGTTCAATCGGGGCTGTCTGAGTTTGCTACCCCCCCCTCACAAAATCATGGTCGAATGGAGCCTCCCCCTGCAGCCATTCCAATGTCCCATTCCTTGGTTATTTTGCCCCATTTACCATAAACACTGTAATATGCATACTGCTTTACTTCTGCGATGATTTAGGATTTCATTTGAAAGTTTTATTTTGCATTTTACAGCACAAACCCTAATACATATCTGTTAAACAAAGCAATGCAGTCTCACAATGAAAATAGACTAACATTAAAACTTCTCTGCCCTTGAAACTCACATGCATTGAAACAGCATTGAAACCCACATTCAAAGAAAATACATTTTGCCAGTGGCAGATAAATATTAACTCTGGGCTGTCTTCAAAATCATAGGCCCCTCGAACATAACATACACATGCTCTTTGATACACCTTCCTGACTGTATTACATTATATTCCTTGTACAATACAGTACAGTTGTTAGAGGGCATTTTAAATGTATTGTTTTGAACATTTTTCCAGTAAACAGTGAAACAAAGTGCATACACCAATGACAAAACTGCCCAATTCAGAACATTTCCATCATAAAAAGTCTACTTAACCTTCTATAGTCTACCAGTATCAGTAAAAAATATGCACAATCTCTGAAGTAGTAAAATCCACATTAAAGAAATTTGTAACTAATAAAGAGGTTGCTGCTTTATATGTCATTGTTTAATCTACAAATAAAGTGCCTGTTACCCTTGAAGAATGATAAGCTAGTAATACCGCAATAGGGAATGGATAGCAAACTGATAACAGGTTCATAGTTACTAGGTATCTTTACCAAAAGGACTGAAGCATCCACCCCCTTTACAACACAGTACAGTATCAGCAATGCATCTACCTACTGTGGGAGTAGAACCCACAGCCTTCAGCTTCAAAAGCAAGGACACTATCTGTTGTGCTATTAACAATGCAAGCAGACTAAACATAAGCAGCACTAAACTTTTGCTCCCCTGCAGCTCTCAGCTCGTAAAATCTACTCGACACTCAACTGTATCTCTGAACTTTGCAGCACAAGAAATCTGGAAAAAGCCAAAATTAATTGGGGGGAGGGGAACAAAAGGCCAAAAACCAGGGACACATTTTAAACACTGCTTGTATAATGTTGGAAAGTTGCTAGAATAAAATGCTGCATTACCACCATACATTTCACTGCCACGTCTTGAACCCAGGGGACCCTGTGCAAAACAGTCAGAGCAACATACCACTACGCCAAATCAGCTGTTTTGTGAAAGAGGAAGACTGAAACTTAAATGGCTACCATTTAGTGAATTCAGTTCTCACCATAGCACAGCTGTCAACCTCTTAGCACAAAATACCTGAACAAAGCCAATAATGGGTGAATACAGCCCCCAAACATTCAGTGAATTCAGTTCTCACCATAGCTCTCAACCTCTTAGCAAAAAACACCCGGACAAAGCCAGTAATGGGGGAATATAGCCCCCAAACATATTCAGTGAATTCAGTTCTTACCGTAGCTCTCAACCTTAGCACAAAACCTGGATGAAGCCAATAAATACCTGAACAAAGCCAATACTGGGTGAATACAGCCCCCAAACATATTCAGTGAATTCAGTTCTTACCATAGCTCTCAACCTTAGCACAAAACCTGGATGAAGCCAATAATGGGGGGGGATACAGTCACAAAGACAGGGATACATTTCAAATATCTATCTTGTACACTTAAAACATTGCTAGAATAAAAGCTTTTGTTACCATGCACTTTCTGAAGAATATGAAGTCTGATATTGAAATGAGTGCCCATTTTTTTTAACATTTGTTAACCAGGAAAGTCTGACTTGGAAAATAAGCTAATTTTTAGCAGAGGCCCAGGGAGAAACACTCCAGACAGCCAAGAATCAAACAAGAGAACATGTAGCTGTCAGGCAACAAGGACACAAATACAGAAACCACAGATTTTATGAGGAACAGAAAAAGTATGAGGGAAAAACCTGCAACATTTTTACAAATGGTGGTGGGTAGGGAATTCAGGCTCTTGCCACTTGGGCCCAAGGTACAGGGTTCAAGCCTTATTCTCTACCCACCACCATGTAACTCCTAGGGCATTTTACACACACACCTACCTACCTTACTAAAGCCGCCCGTTTCAGTTCCCGCTCCACTAAAGCGTCCCATTTTCTGTCCGTTTCAGTTCCCGCTTGCTTGCAAGGGTCCCATCTTCAGTAAAGTCCTCTAAACAGTCCGTTTCAGTTCCCGCGTGATGATGTCACAGCATCCTCTAAACTGTCCATTTTAGTTCCCGCTCGCAAACTGCGCACGATGATGTCAGCATGCCTGTGACTGGACTTCTTAAAGAAGAACGCCCTAAAAAAAAAAAAAAAAAAAACTTTTTTTTTTAAATTAAAAGATTAACTTGTCAGCGGATTCCAGGGAGGTGCAAGTGCACCCCCTTGCACCTGCCTGTGGGCGCCCTTGCCGCTTGGTACAAAATGTTCTTAGGTCTCAAAATATACTTACTTTTTTCCTTCTCCTTGTGCACATCTATGAGCTGTGTAATAAACGAGCACTGTGACTTGTTTTCCACTGTATACTGTTTCTCTGAATGCAGGTGCTGTTCAAACATGGGATTCACCTAGTGTAGCTTTAAGTGACTACCTCCCTTTCATATAAAAGGTCTGTCTTCATCAGAGAAGAAAAATGGGGACTGGTCACATTAATCATGTATATGAGCCTCTTACAAGCAGGCACTGTAAACCCTTTTTGCTACACAAGAGAAGGTTAACCTTTCATATCATGTTTCAGGAGATATAAGCCTTGTAAAAGTGGACACAGCCTCTCATATTACATGTGATAGACTTGAAAAAGTTCTGTTATAAAGCTTTCATATTTGGTTCAAGGAATATGAGCCCCACAGATGTAGACACAACTTCTCATTTTATATGTGTTACAAAACAGACTAATAAAGTCTGGTGATAACCTCATAAAAGCAAGCATTTTCAATTATCAAAGTGTAAACTACTCTATTAGATTGACCTAATGAAGCTCAGGCAAAAGTATATAGTTCTATAGTGGTAGTTGATGGTGTGTTGTCATGTTTTGTTTGTTAAAAATTAAAAAATAAAAATAAAACTTTTTAACTAAGAATGAGGTTCCACAGGCTGTTGAGCTGGTAAACCCTCATGGGTGTTTCAGGAATATTTAAATAAGGGACTTACCTCCAAGGGACCCCGCAGGATTTTTTGCAGGGGGGTGCAAAACCCAGAGCCCCGCCCATGTAGCCCTGCCCCTCCCCCACACAGTTCTACCCCTCCCCACAGCCCCTCCCCCAAGCAACCCTCATCCCCCATGCAGCCCCCCCCCCCCACACACAGCCATTCCAGTGTCCCATTACTTGGCTATTTCTCCCCATTTGCCACAGACACTGTGCTTTACTTCTACAATAATTACAGATATTTGGATTTAATGTACAATGTTTATTTCAAATTTTATAGCAGAAACACTGAGGCACACATTTCACATTTGCTAAACAAAGCAACAGTCTTGCAATGAAAACAGACTTAGCATTAAAACTTCTCTGCTTTTGAAACTCACATTGATTGAAACAGCATTGAAACCCACATTCAAAAGAATGCATCTGGGCAGGGGCAGGTTAAGTTTACCTTTGGGCTGTTTTCAAAGCATATCAAATGCACACATTTTTAGGCCCATGCAAAAGTATGGTGATTCATATTCCTGATAAGTGAATTATAGCCCTTGTACAGCACCTGCACCACCTGTTAGAGTGTATTTTAAATTTACAGTTTTGAACATTTTCCAGTTAGCAGTGAAACAATTCAAAACATATGAACCAGTAATGACTAACTGCCTAGTTCAGAACATTTCAAACATAAAAGGCCACTCAAACTTCTATCATTGTAATCACCAATATTAGTCCATATGCACAATCTCTGCAGGCTGCAGAAGTCATCTGAATTCCACATTAAAAAGATCTGAAACTAATGAAGAGATTGTTGCTATAAGACATATATTTATGCATTTAAATTTGTTTCCAATGGTAGAGGACTGATCATAAGTGACTAATTTCGGTCTAAGCTCGATCATCATTGTCGAAGAAAGAGAATGTCAAATTGTAGTGTGTGTGTGTGTGTTGCATTACAAAATACCTCTGTGAATCCCAGGTGCAACTAGTTGCAAAGCTATACTCTGTACCAGAGAGACTGTGAATACATTTATTAACCAGAAGCCATCAAGTGCGTTTGAAATGTAGGTAATTTCTACTTTAGGCAATTGCTACTTTTTATTATACTTTATATTGTATTTATTTGACTGATTGCACTTTATTTATGGATGGATGTGATCTGCAATATATTGACCAATTGTCTATGAGTAGAACCCCTACATGTTAGTCTCATCTTCATTGTGAAAAGGGGGTGACGAGAAGTGTTTCCATCCTATCTGTTGGACCCCTTCCGATTGCTGTACTAGCAGTTCCGTACTTCTTTTCTAGGACGACAGAATGACTACTGCACTGCTTAAGGAAGGATTGGTCAGAAGTCTGGGATAGGACTACTCAGCCTGACGTAAGCAGTCCCAGCTGTATAATGAGCTGCATTTACTAGTAGGGATGACTTCAAAAGTTTCCAAGCTTTTATTACCCTCCCCCACGCACACACACACACACACACACACACACACACACACACACACACACACACACACACACACACACACACACACACAAACACACACACACACTGGAAATCCAGGTATTCTATTTCCACTAGTAAATAATTTCTAGTACTTTCACACAACTTTCTTGTTTCGAAGTAAGGTGAGACTCAAATAATCATTTAGTAGTACACACAATGATGAACACTCCTGCATCCATTAGTCGACAGAATGTGTGTAAAAAAATAAAAATAAAGAAAAAACAAGACACACTCCAGTTTTATTCTTTAGGTTTGAGTGACTAGTACAGTGTGACATAATTTTAATTGAAGTTTTGCTGAATACCAGCCTTGTCAATTCAAAATGATGACATGAGAGTTTAAGAGTTGTGCATCAGAAGATGAATGCCATAAGATGCATCTTACACAAAACATCCCTACTGATTGAACTTTGTAAAGTAATCCTAACTAATAAGTTGTGCTCCGCTGGAGCAAATGTTTTACACCTCTGACAATAAGATTACATGTTTCAGGTGTATCTCCATGACTCCATTACATGCCGACTTTAAAAATACCTTAATAGCAACACAACAGGCAGTTGCAACTATACGAGTCGTTGATTCATTGATGGAGTATTTGCTTATTGGTAAAACTGGAAAAGTATCTCACAACTGGGCTCTAGTGGTCTTCCCCCAGATGAATTTAAAATAAATGCAGAATCAGCTCAGAGATGGGCCAGTGGTCTCTTAAGGGAGTCAGAGGCACTTGAAACCTGTTGGAGTGCAGAACTGCCTTCAGTGTTTCTTTTCACTGCATACCTGGGCACTGAAAACTCCAAAATGACAAGTGTTTTGTAGTACCTGGTTAAGATGGGAAAATACACACTAGGGAATATACACACGGAGGGTGCAGAGCACCACTCACTCACAGTCCATCTCAAGTAAGTGCGCCACTTTTGTGTTTTGGCGCCAACCGCCAAGTATTCAGTCACTGTACAAAGAAAGGACTCAGTCAGGAGTGGAGCAACCAACCTACCTTCTTCTTGTACCAACACCACCACCAGTCCAGTCCAGTCCTTCCACCACATGATGGTTTGGAATAGCCACAGCCAGGAATCAGGAAGGATACTCTTCTCCACCATCCACCTGCAGTCTTCCATAATGATGCGGTTATAAAGTTTAAGGAAGAGTTTGAGGCTCGTCACGTCAGTCATCAATTATGCATCATCATGTCATGTGACTGCCTGCCATGCCACCTCCACTAACATCTCTTCCTAAAGTTCCGAACAATGCAAGCTTTACAGGAAAAAAACAAAGTAAGTGGAAATAATAGAAAAAAGTGTGTTTTGCAGATATCATTAAGAAAATCCAGGGGGGTGCAAGTGCACCCCCTTGCACCTGCCTGCGGGTGCCCTTGCTTACCTCTAAACTTCTGGATTGGTTCCTTGTTTTTTCCATCTCCCAGATTTTCCTCCAAACAACTCCCATGGACCCTCCCACCATTGTCTGTAACTGCCTATAAATAAGTGATTTGCTGAGTGTAATGTATTAGAAACTCACCCATCTACCTACTTAACAGAATAAACTACTGGAATCATCAACAAGGTGTCTTTATTCCTCTACAGGGAGGATATCAGTGAGAGAGAGAGAGAGTCTGCTAGATCTGCTAGCTAAAGTGATTTTATCTGGACTAATCCTTTGTACTCTCTTTCTTGTTTGTCCTGTCACCCACTGGGTCACAGGTGGGATACCAGACCCCCCTCAATCCCTCTGGATTACCTCTGTTTTCTTTGTAAAGCTGGTTGACTTTTTCTTTCTTTTTAAAATTCGTTAACCAGATAAACTGACCAGTTATAAGTGCATCTTTTCAGGTGTGACATACAGTCTGCTTAAATGACCTCCTAAGAGGCACACGGTAGCCAAATGGAGATTGAGGTTATTGCTGTAGGACTAAAGGACAAAGCTTGTTGGCAGCTAATAACCTTAATTGTCTATATTAATCTGCCAGATTCCACTGTACAGTATTTTTCTTCTTACACTCGTGTCTCAGTCCCCTGGTGATTGGACTCAGCCTAAGGAGCTGAGAAGTGTTAATTAATTCATAATGGTATAAAACATGAAAAATTGGTGGAACTTTTTGTATATGACAGAACCTGTAGCTTGGTATGGTCCATTGCAAAGGCTGAAATGGCAATGGAAAGCCCTTATTCACACTGAATGTTCAGTTCACTCTCTCTGGTGTTAGCTGGCACATCTTTAACTTTTATAAAGGATATTGAGCTGTTGAAGCACGAGGGCAATGAATAACTCTACCTACTGTATAAAAATCAGTGATGAGAGCCCAACTGCACCCTGAAATTTCTGAATATTAGTATCTGCTCATGTATACACATGTAAATAGAATCAACAAAGCAAAACTTATAGAAGTGTAAATTTAATGATGTGAGATCTTCAATCCTTAATATGGCTTTCCAGTTTAATGTAATATATGATGAATACCAAGAAAGTGTGTACAGAATATCATGGAGAACCAAGACCATCCAGAATAGCTAGACTAAGCAAGTAATTATGCATTCTTTCAGCTAGAAAGAGATTCAACTTTAAATGCATTTGAAAGGGATAGTTTTAGTGCAGTTTATTATTACTGTAGACAGCCCATTGCAGAGGTTAGAGCAAAATGTTGTCAGGGTTTCATGGCACAGTGTTTCATGGTTTTATGTGATAGATCATTATGAGGGGACATTTTGGATGATGAGTGTGAATAGCCAAGTGTTCTTATCTGAAGTACTGAAGTAAGACTTGAATCAGTCAGAAAGTAACATCAAAAACAAATTTCACTCACATTTAACAAATTAGCAAAAAAGTTTGTAGATTTATTATGAGTCCCCTAAAAATTAACACCACTGTAAAACACTGAAAGAAAGCAAAATGTCTCCCTGTTCAACAAAGGGTGGACTTTCTCCTAGGATCCCAACTATTAAAACTCCAACTCAACCAGACCTTTTGTCCCCTAGCAGCTAAACTAATTAGCCAGCCTTCCTTTCACAGCCCCAGAAACCGCACCCACTCTTCCCCAACACTGCAGCCCCCAAGAACAAAATTCCACTGTACAGACCACAGATTCTCTGTACTAGGTTAATGACCATGGAAATGTGTTTCGACAAAAATAAAAGAAACCTCATCTTACCCTAAAGTTAGGACTCAACTAAAGGCCCACCTCCTCTCATAAACCAAATGCCATTGCTTCTCATCCAGCCATATTACTTAACTTGAGCTACATCACTTTGTCTCTTTTTTTCTATTAGTAATATCCGTATTGTCTCTCATATGGCATGTTATACTGCACCAATCTGCACTTCTCACTCACATAATGTTTCACTTAAGATTGCTTCTACTTCCATCTACTCACAAACTCTAACATCCTTCACTTCACTCAACTATCCTATCACTCATATAGTACACAGATGTAATTATCACACAGACACCTCTCTTTCTAATGAGAGTTGTCTTGATATATTGTAAATAATGCATATTACAGCTGTGTATATTCTTTGGTGGTGCAGCAGTTAGCTTTGCCACCTCACAGCAAGAGGTTCTCTGGTTTGATCCTCGGCTGGGGTGCCTTCTGTACGGAGTCTGCATGTCCTCCCTGTGGTTGCGTGGGTTTCCTCCGGGTGCTCCAGTTTCCTCCCACATCCCGAAGACATGCTGTAGGTGGATTGGATACTCTAAATTGGCCCTAGGCATGAGTGTGTGTGTGTATGTGTGTGTGTGTGTGTGTGTGTGTGTGTGTGTGTGTGTGTGTGTTTGTATGTGTGTGTGTGCCTTCCATGGAAGGTTGGGCGCTGGGCTGGCAATTCAACACTGTAAAAACTTCACTGCCAATCATGAGCAGACAGGTGATCTGCTGTGGTGACCCCTAACTGGGAAAAGCCGAAAGAAGAAGAAGAAGACAGCTGTGTATATTCTTTACATTTTTAGCTGATAATGGTATTTTACAGATGTGTATATTAATTATGCTCTTGGTGTCTCTCACTAAATGCAATTCTGATTTTCTTTGTATTCCTAGGCTGAGACTGAAATTGGGCAGTCGTGATCAGTGATCTATGCCAGCAAACAATTTTTAAATTAAATAAAATGAATTTTCACAAATGAAAGTTAATATAATTTTATATTTTTCTTCCAGATTATTTCTAAAGAAAAGTTGAGCTAGATATGTGAATTTGCAATATTACGTTCTCATTAATGCATGTATTCACAAACTACTTTTGTATTATTTATTTATTATTTATTTTTAATTTACATTTGTTGACCGGGTTTGTCTGGCTGAGCTGACAGCCCTTTTTCAGCGGAGCCCTGGGAAGAAAAGCTCCACAACATTTACATTTAAAATTTTGCACAAACAAAAAGTATGTAAACAAGAAGGCTTTAACAATACTTGAGCTGAAAATATACAAAAGGAAATATAAAGTTCTAAGTTGAGAAAAGTGCAATGTTATGAGTTTACATTACATTTACAATATATTAACATTGAGAGAAAAAAAGGATATGGTTGTAGATACAGCCAGGTAGTGTTATAAGAGAAAATATGCAGGGGGTATATTAGTTAAGGTGTTTTTAGAGGGAGTAAGAGTAAATAACCCAGTTAAGAGGAGGAAGCTAGATGGTTGAAAAGTGAAGAGAACTAGTAGAAGACCGACAGAGTACTAAAAATAGGAAAGGATGACAGTTTAAGGGAGGTGAGTACAGTGACATATACAGTGGCTTTTCATGTGGTCTTTGGCAGCTGATGTGCATATATTTGGTTGTTTCAGAGATAAAATCTCCAGTGGGAGTTTCTTCCAGGAGATGGCAGGTTGGTAGCTGTAGAGGTTTTGGCCAATTTTGCTCTGGGGTTTATAGATGTGTACTAGGCTTTGGTCTGAACTTTGGAGAGACCTAGAAGGGGTTTATGAGGAGATAAGAGGAGTCAAGCGTGGGCAGAAAGATGGTTGGTATAGGATAGAGTGGATAATCTGGAGCTGGGAGAGGAAAAGCCAGTGGGGTAACTACAGCCAGTTTAAGTATTTTAAAGAGAGAAAGTGGTGAGATCTGTAGGTTTGATTTTCAGCAAATCTAGCCACTTTGTTATAGGTATTTTCTAGTTTAGTTAGGAGGGTTGTTTGGAGGTTAGACAGGATCTGAGAGCTGTACATTAGGCTTGGTAGGAGATAGGTTTGAGATAGGGAAACCTTAGCCTTGTTGGATAGGAACTTTTTGTTTCTATATAAGAGGCCATGTTTTTGATGTTTTTTAATACAGCTGTTGACATGTAAATCAAATTTCAGTTGGTTGTCAATTATAACCCCTAGAGGTTTTGTGCAGGGTTTGACTAAGATGGGTGTATTATCTAGAGAAGGGATAGTGAAAGTGGATTTGAAGTTATTCAGTCTATTGGAGAGAAAAAGTAAGAGTTTAGTATTTTTAGCATTAAAAATTAGCTGGTTGTGGGAAAGCCAGGTCTCAACAGAGGTGAAGGATTTCTGAGTAATGGAATGTAAGTCAGAGAGGTTGTCTGCAATAGTGATGACAGTAGAGTCTTCAGCATGTTGGATGAGAGTAGACTGAGGGCAGGAGGTATAGAGTAAATTAGTGAAAATATTGAAGAGTAGAGTCCAAGAACAGATCCTTGGGGAACACCATTTTGATAGGGAGTGGAGGGGAGAGATCTGAGAACCATTTTACCGATTGTAGCTGGTCAGAGAGGTAGCTGGAAAACCAGGCAGTAGCAGAGGAGGATAAATTGAAGTTAGTGAATTTGTCCAGAAGAAAGGAGTGAGACACAGTGTCAAATGCTTTAGAGAGATCTAAGAATAAGCATGATACCAGTTTATTGTTGTCCACTGGCATGAGAAATGGTATTGATGAAGGATAGTAGGGCAGTAGTTGTGCTATGCTTAGGATAATCCATTTTGTGTATGGGTGAGCAAATTTTCCTGAAGCAAGTGTTCCATAACTTGCCTATGCACACATTTTTCAAGTATTTCTGAGAGAGGTGAGAGGGTGGCTATGGGTCTGAAGTTGGAGATTTCAATGGAGTTACCTCCTTTGTGAATGGGTAGGGAACAGAATTCTTTCCAGATAGAGGGAAACTTAGATTCTGTGATTGAGCGGTTAATTAGTGTAGAGACTTGGAGAGCAACAGAGTCTGGTGCTATCTCATGAAAGTAGGGGAGGTAGACTGTCTGCAGATGCAGAGCAGGGTTTTAGTTTGCGAAGTAAAGATTTAATGTAGCTAGTAGGTATAGGTGGAAGGGAGAAGGCTTTAGTAGAATTTTGGCTAGAGGTGGGATCTGGAGGAGTATTAGTGTTGGAGTTAGAGGGGATAGGACTTATCACCTTACTGATGGATTCTATGAAGTAGGAGTTGAGGTTTGATGCAGTTTCAAGGGATGTATTTGTAGGGCAGGGATTGGGAGATGAGGGGTTACCCGGGTGGAGTATTTGATTAATTGTGTGCCAGAATGACTTAGGATTAGATCTTTGAGAACTGAGTGGATTATTATAAAGTCCTTTTTGTCTTTATTGGTTTGCTTTTTAGTAAGGTTTCTGAGTTCTTTTATATTTTAGCAGGTGAATGGGGAGGTTAGTTTTTATCTAGGTTTTCCACATTCTATCTCTAGTTTTCATTAAGGAGCGGGGGCATTAGTTAACCAGGGGGATATGTTAGTTTTGAAATGTACTGTGCAGAGAGGTGCCAGTGAGTTAAGTATATTTAGGAAAGTAGAGTTGAAGAAGATGACTGCATCATCAAGAGGGAGGTGGAAAACAGAAGACCAATTTACTTTGGAGAGGAGAGTATTAAAGATATTTGGGTTGAAGTGTGGTAGCGTACAACATTCAATGTATCTGTATTTTCTAGGGGAATGAGAAGAGAATTTAAGAACTTTTATTGGACAGGGATCACTAAGGGAGTAAGGCAGAGCTTCAGGGTTATGATATTTATGTGGGTCTGAGATTAATATCCAGTCAATAAGCAAGCTGGAGTTGTAGGTTTTATTGGTGTGGGTGAGAGTAGAGATTAGCTAGGTGAAGCTATGCAGGTTGATACTCAGAGTGGAGAGAGGTGAGCAGTGGGGCAGCCAATTTATGTTGACATCTCCAAGAAGGATGGTTTCATTATGTATGTGTTGAGCAAGCCAGGACAGAATGTGTTCTAGAAGTGGGTTGTTATTGCCAAGGGGTATATAAATGGCAACTACAGTAATTTTAATATGGCTATTAATTTTAAGTTTGGCAATTAGGAGTTCAGCAGGTAGAAAGGATGGTGTTGGTTTGTCAAACAATGTGAGTACAAGTTGGTTAGAGTAGATAATGGCAACTCCACTGCCTTTTTTTCTTTTGGCACTCTACTCAGAGTGCATTATACCCTTGAGGGAGAAAGTCTTTATATGAGTTCATTGGTTTTAGTCAAGTTTCAGTGAGGGTAATAATATCTGGAAAGTGGGATGACTTCCAGGCATGGAATTAACTAACTTTGTTCAGCACATTTCTAATGTTCATTAAGTAAAATTATATTTTTTTTTGGGGGGGGAGTGTGTTCAGTGACTGGGTCTGTTGAGTTGTTGATGGGGGAGAGACAGTTTGGGCCAGGGTTTGGATGGATATCACTTGATAGTAGTATAGTTTTAAGGATGGTGTTTACTTTGTAGAAAGCCAGGTAGAAGATGAAACACCTCTCTTTGCTATTTGAAGAAGCTGAGGGAGGAAGAAGAAGTTTAATTTTAGGAATTGGGTTTTTAATGGAAATACTGATGGTGAGATCATGAAAGAGCTCAGAGGTAGTGCAAAGGCATTTGGGTGAGTAGATGTAGGAGAGGAGTATTGAGGTCTTAGTTGATTATTGTAAGAGGTGAGGAGGTAAAATAGTATTAGAGGAGGTATATAGAGGATGGTTAGAAACATGATTGGTTCAGTAGGAAGGGGTGAGGGTGAGTGAGAGGGGAAGGATGCACCTGAGTAAGATAAGGAGAAAGGAGGGAAGGTTAAAGTAGAAGAATGTGGGGTTGGTGGTTGTAGTTAGTTTTGCTGATCTGGAGAAATACTGATTGTGTGGTGAGGTTAGTAGCTATTGGATGACAGGA
Organism: Protopterus annectens; assembly: GCF_019279795.1. Taxonomy (NCBI): domain Eukaryota; kingdom Metazoa; phylum Chordata; order Ceratodontiformes; family Protopteridae; genus Protopterus; species Protopterus annectens. The sequence goes on from NC_056725.1 coordinate 1,242,223,728, forward strand.
TAGGAGGGGGAGGTATTAGGGGTGTGGAAAAGGTGTGATTAGGTATAAATTAAATGCTATGTGGGTGTGTGGGAATGGGGGTAGGATAGGGGAGTGGAGTGAGCCCAAGCTCATTATTTCTAGACAATATGCTAATATAGTACTTTACCTTGACTTTTGTTGTTACACAGTTCTTTAGGATTATAGTCAGTTCATCGTTTTTAGGATTGTAGCCAGTTCATAATGTTAAAAAAACAAAAAACAATATTTTTGGTCTATGAAATTTGTTAAATTGTTGCAGGGGTTGTTCTCCCTACTGCTACATTGTATAACAAAACCTTTCTGTCTGGGTTTAACTCGTAAGAATCTTTACTTTTTACCATTATTGACTTTTGATCAGTTGTACTCCTGCTAGTTGCTTGTCCATTTATTAAATGGTAGGATTTTACCTACAGTAGAATGAGAAAAGTCTTTATGTTAGATATAATGATATCTTTCTTGCTGTAGTTTGTTATTCAGGTCATAAGGAAAGACTAAGGTTTCTTCTAGACAAACAGTACGAGGTACAAAAAAGACTGATTTAACAACAGCACTCACTTGTGATAGGTCTTTACTGGCTGATAATTTACTACTTGGCTATGGGAAGGCACTTACTTATGCTATCTATACTCAAGGCTCCAAGTATTAGACTATGACACCTGGGGTTTACCATGTGAAAAGATGTGACTGTGTCGAATTTCAGTCAGAATCAAATAACAAATGTTTTTATGTGCATTCAATTCAAAAGGTTGTCGTGTGACATTGACTGGCTTTGCACAACCACTTTTGTTATTTTATATTGATGACTAATATGTTATATGAAATAGTTCAGTTATCTGTTACTTATGTTAATAACTGTGGCCACTGGAAGCCATGCTGAAACATGAATAGTATATGACATATCACTGCCAATATGAACCAAATCATATGTTTGAAAATATATATTTTATGTTGTAAAGAGGCAGATCTGAACCATATAATGTTCCCTCATCATTTCTAAAATAAGACATGTTTATTTCTTGGCCAGGAACATGGATTTCCCATTCTTCTGGGAAAATGCTGGTAATTTCCAAATTTAGACTATATGTGCAATCAGAAAAAAAGCAAGGTTTTTATGGGATTTGTGATTTTAGGCAAGAACACTCATTCACCATAAGGCATTTCTTCTTATATTTACTGTGTATATTACTATCAGTGTGCTTGTTGTGTGCTGTGTGTATATATATATATATATATATATATATATGTGTGTGTGTATGTATGGTAAAAACTAGAAATGACTTACAAAGACCATGGATATCATTCTTGAGTTTCATCTCATAAAAATGGATCTTAATTGTTATGCACTGTAAATCTGTGTCCCTGCTCATGGGTTTACACAGTTAACAGGAAAAAAAAAAGAAGCATATAAGGAAATGGGGTGGTAGGAGGAAGTACCTCAATTAGGGAATGTTAAATTCTAAATCAAATAAATCTAAAATGCCGTACTATGTGAATATTGTAAAACTAAACAAGGATTTAATTTGTGATGGATTTAGGTTATACCATTAATACAGACTCAGCTGCTATACAATAAATGGCAGTAGGTTTATACTAGCATGATATAGTACTTACACATTTCAGAAGATAAGCTGTAAAGATAACAAATGTTTCTGCTCTCCATTATAAGCACGGAGGTCCCATATACAGTGCAAACAGACAGAACGTAAACAGTATCCTGTCAAGGTCAGGTAGATAATAGTTACTGATTCACTCCTAATAAAAAAGAAGAAAATAACAAAGGTATTATGTGTCTGCATCAAAACCCTGAGAATCAGGCCAGTTCACAAGCTATTTATCTATTACTTTAATCATCCACCCAGTCTGGATCTGAGTAGAACAATTAAATAACTTAGCTTTTAGTTATGACTTGTCTGTTAGCAAGGCAAGTGCTATGATCAGTGTTGAATCATTTTCAGTTAGAAATGAAAGGACAACAATCAACATGACGTTCAGTATATTTTAGTAACTAAAATAGAGATAATAAGAATGTCACCTTACACAAAATAAAATGCATTCACTGTATGAGCACTATATGGATGCTGAATATGAAACAAGTTAATATTATTTATTTCAGGTTAGAAGCCACACAAAGTGACAGGTGGAAGGATGAATAGAAAAGGTGTTGGAAAATAGGTCATTATTATAACAGAGAATGCTTAAAATAGCAAATGCTGTATAATCGACCCAAAAAAATGAAAACACAAAATTCTGATCAAACGGAACAGCATTTTTTTTCCCAGGGAAAAAAATCGCTGGACTGAAAAAAACCCCAAACAAACACAAAATAAAGTGGGGGGCTATACGCCGCACCCCCCTACTTAAATATATCAACTCCGAGATCACACCACAGTGGAGGAAATGGCAAAGTCCCGAAAATGGCCCAGTGATTTTTTTTCCCTGGGAAATAAATCGCTGTTCTGCGTCTTTCAGATTTTGTCATTTCAACATTTAGCTGTTGATGAAACAGTGTTCGCTATATTAAGCGTTCGCTTACTTAATAGGGAATCTTGGAAAACTACATTGAAATTAGGGTGCTCCAGCTTGCGGAGGTAGCCTTAGGTTTGGGAGTGGAAACCCTTTTTGCTCTGATTCACACTTATCTGTTTCTTTTTCATCCTGATGTTCAGTTGGTTGAATATCAAAACTCATTTAACATCTCTTCTTTATTATCTCCTGTCCTTCACCAGTTTATCTCTTACTGCTGTACAAATACCCAGAGCTGCTGGATGTTAAGTATAACAACCCCCTACAACAGTGGATCTTGACTGTTTTGCTCTGATTTATAACTATGAGAGAACAATGGTATGACTATGAGATCCAGCCTATATTCAGGACCCAAAAAGGATGGCAAATTGATGGTGTCACACCTGCCTCTTTGAGAATTAATTGGTACTAGATCTGCATTTTTACTGGTACCAGTTAGATAGCTGTCATAATAATATGAGTAAACTGATCATGGAGATCTCCGTTTTGAGTAACTGACCAGCTATGAACTTCCAAATGGTTGACAGGTTATGCAGTCTGGCCTACCTGATCATTTGGAGGGCTTTTATGTCACATGATTGTGAATTAACTGCTTAATTTATTGATGCTAAGGAAGAATTCATTAGATAGGAGGCTCTTTTGTGACCACACAGTGGGCTTGTATTTGTCCATGGCAGAAGTACAGAGTGCTGTACTTGGGGCAAGTCTGATGCCTTTCACTTTGCAGAGTTTATATCAGTGCTTCCATAGCTGTAACATATTATTTTTCTTTTTTTTGTGTGTATTTATGACTGGATAACTGGACTGCTCAACTGGGTTGTTGTCCACTTTCAGAGGGAGTCTGGGGAGAAAAACTTTTTACCATATATATATATATCTATACAAAATTAAGTATATTTTCAAGTCTCTGCACGTGTTCTGTGTTGAGGATAAAATCATGTGTTTAAAGTCCTAAAATCTTAACAGAAAAGAAAGAACAATGAATAAACTAATAATGTAAGAACATCTTGAGCATAAGTCATTTGCAGAAAGAAAACATCACAAACTTTATTTAAACTTGGTTGATTTTAAATATATTTATTATTCTGATGACATCTATTGGGAGTGAAAAGCCAAAAGCAGTAATTAACAAACCATCTTTTCTGGAGTAACCTGCTGTAATGGAATGTTTGGTTATTTTATAGTAAGGAATAATGCTTGAATAATGTCACCTCCCGGCACGTAGTATGCATCCCACTTGTTTGAAGCACAATTTGGTGAGAGTGCAGTTTTTTTTTTAAAGTTAAACAACACACTACAGATATATAGGAACTAGATACATTGTTAGAATTATTACGTAACAGATTTATTTTAATGGGGAATCCTAAAAATGTCAATGATAGAGTAATAAAAGAAGTTCCAAAGAGGACATATAAAAAATACAGACTGGGTTGTTTCTATGCCCCTTGTTTTTTTCAGTAGATAGTTTAAGGATTCAATAAAATCCATGTAGGCTCCATGCAAAGCCTCCGTTTAATGTACCCATCTGTGTACACAGCCACAGTTTCCCCTCAGCAGCGAGCCATGCATATTAATCATGGTGCACTGCTGAGGGAGATCATAGTAACATGGATATTGAATCCATATAGGCAGTAGTATAGAGGCCGTCCCATGGTTGTGGATTGTCCAGGGAATTCCTGGACAGATGTTATGTACAGGATAAGAAACCTGGTACTGTATCCTGCTAGTGTACAAATATGTGTGAATTTTAATATTTTTAAATTTTTTTTTAATGCCAGTTTGCGTGGCGCAGCACAGAGTGCAGCAGAGCTGAGCTGCACTTACATATGCATAGCTGACACCTGCCAGACATCTAAAAATAGAAACCGAATGTAATTAATTATGTGTTTTTATTTTATTGGTTTGAATGGCTGTTTACTCAATGTGGCGCAGTGCTTAGGAATGCTAACAGATAGCTTAGTAGTATATGTGAAGATATACTGGATTTCTTGCTATCTAAGTAGCTAAATAGGTAGAGTCACAGTCTCAAGTGTAGTAGGTCCTGGGTTTGAGTCCCCACCAATCATACCTTTTTAAATTTATTGCTGTGGAAATGTGTGAGGTGACCTAATGGGTGGTTTAATTCAAAAACAAAATTGTTACATTTGGAAAAGATGTGCAGTGCTAAGCACTGCTTAAACATTGTCAATGGCTATTCCTGCTAGAGTGTTGCTAAGCTTCGCTAAAATACAGTTGTACGAGTTTACACAATGCTCAGCTCTGCTAAGCTGGTTTGTGTGATGCCAAGCAATACAGCACTTTTTTGAATGTTATAGTATGATGTGTAAAGGTGGGAAAACAGCCTTTATTAAGGCCAATGGTGGGAATTCTGCAGCATTCATTGGAGTCTTAGTAACCTGTTGATATGCCTGGCAGTTTTGGTGAGGGAGTGTGCTTTTGGGCACAGAGGTGAGGTGTGCAGGAGTCCTGAGTGCTTGATGGACTCCTGGTTCAAAACTACGAACCCCAGCTGTTGCTGAGCAGTTACCAGGGTTCAGAATGTAAAGCTGAAGCCTGAGATTGGTTGGCCAGGGATCTTACCAGTGCTACTGGTATCCCCCACACTGGTGAGCAGTGTCATCGCTACTATGATGACCTGAAGTGAAGGAAGAGGGGAACCTTGGACATCTGGGTCCAAGAGGCTAGGGCTGGGCATACCCCACAGATATGTAAGTATGTTTGTTACTACTGTACTAAAATGCAAGCTGAATCCATGCAAAACTGGTATGCATAATGATTTGGTTCTCTTCCAACAGCTGCAGCTGAACAGGCTCACAATGTCCAGTCTCACGCAAGGCACCTGGCTAGGATGCACCGTGAGTGTGGTAAGTACAGATATTTTCTGATAACTGCAGTTCAATAAACAATACCAGTAACGATAAGCAATAAGGTTTAAAGCAGGATTGTGGTTTGATAAGTAATGCATGCAAATAACTGCAGTAGGCCAGGCTGTATTCACTGCATATCAGTACACCATGATTTGGGGTGACATTAGGTAACCACCAACTATGTTGGTTAGTTGTGCTGAAGTTCACTTGCCCAAAGGTCGTCACAACATGTCTTTAACTATAATGCCCTTGACCAGTGGTGTGACATCCCCACAAGGGGCACAAATGTAGTGCACCATTTGTTTACCAATATGGGTGACCACTACAGCCCCCCACTGTGAGGTCCTCCCTGGTGAGATCTGACCACTGATCAGTCTCATTAAAACTATCAGGCCTAACCCCTGCCTTGCAAAAAATACAGAAATATACCACAACAAAGCAATTTATTACTTCCTATGGGATGGTTACAGAACTTGACTGCACCTCCCCCCTCTGATGGGACAGGCAAGTATGCAGCGGTGTACACCCATGCTTTATGTAAGCAGCAGTATAACTACATAGACTCAGCTGTATCTGACAGGAGGAAAACAAGCTCCTCATGGCACAGCAAGCCTACCTGGTGGACCACTGCCATTAGCAGGCTGTACAATAAGAGGTGGACATGGTTGTGTGACAGTGTGAGGGTGCCCCCCTAAAATGGAGGCACACCCTACTCAGCTAAAACAAGCACATAGTGTTGTTGTGACATCATGCAGAAGCAGTATGTGACAAAACTAGCCTCCCCCACAAAGCAGATCCATAACACACAGTATAGTTACATGTGTAACCTCAGAAGAAAGGCCCAGATTGTCGGTGAACTCGTACTTAATGATACCTCATATAATGAGTCTGTACTTATAGCTAACCTGTTGTCCCACAGGTTCTGTGTCATCCTCATTCCCCTGTACCCACCATATGTGCCACATGGCATTCCTACAACCTGTCCCATACCTTCTATATCTACAGAGCAGGTCATAACTGGCCTTAATATGGGAGATACACAGCATCTATTGAACATGCTAACTTCCCAGGCTGTGTCCTACATGGGATCTAACAAGGATTGCTAACACCATTGGGAACTCCTTGGAATCATACTGTACAATGGCAACTCTTATCTCCTTGCACAGAGGTGGTGCATCCTCTGACCACCGGATCTATATCTGTAAGCCCATGGGGCAAATCATCACGGAGCTGATCAGCAAACATAACCGTAATCTACAAACAGTTGACTGTACACAGGATTTCGGACAGAAAGATCATGGCTGTTAAACCTGGTGGACATGTCTGAGGCAGTCACCAAGGACCTGGGTGAGGGGACTTCAGGGCATACAACCCCATGGACTTAGCCAAGCCATGTGACTCTATTCCTCAACTCAGGCATCATTGACAAAAGTACTCACTTAGGCATTCATACTATTATCATTATAGGGGTCACTAAGTGGCTCACTGATGGAACACATACTCAAAATAGGGGTATCTGCCTCCACTAGCTGATCTGTAAGCAGCAGTGTTCAGCGGGACTCAGTCCTGGGTCCTCTGCTGCTTGGAATGCATATAACCATGATACAAGTGAAAACTGAATGTCTGTGGCTGACAACATTGGCTGATGCCTGCAAACTATGAGCGGTCATAGAATCTGTGAGTTATGTTAATATCCTACAAGAAGCTATTGATGAACAAATGCCTGTTGAGAAACTAATGGTCATAAACTCCATGCAAATATATATGTAGTATCATTTTCACCTGTAACACCTATGTTCCTGGTAAGTAGCAGATCAGTAGCAATGTCTGATGTACATACTCAGGGGTGATAGCTCTGGGCACACAGGCCTGGCCACACAGGTTTACACCTAATGTGTCAGAGATCACCATGTCTCCCCAGTGGTAAGATGGGAATCATATGTTATAACTGAGGGTATAGTCATCAAAAATTGACATAATCATAACTTACATGTACTCTTCTCTCAGCATGCCAATATTTGAGTGCAATGTCAATTTGGTAATGTACCTTTCGATGCACTGCTGCCAGTTGCACACAACACAATGGTCCCTCACAAGGGAACTTCACATGTTCAGTATCTGTTCAATAGGGATAGTCTGAAATCACTGTCATTGTAGCCTGTGGCATATAGCTTACTCAGAGGTGATCTCTACCTTGCATACAGGGCAATGTGTGACCCTGCTTGATTGGAAATGCTACATATATAAAGGTGACATAGTACACAGATTACTCACTGTAAGGACATTAACTTGGTATGTGACATTACTCATACATGATGGTGGAAGAGATCTGTCTAGCAGACTTTAATACACATTTGAAACAGAATCCTGCCTAATGGCAAACAGAGCATCTCATTTGGCCTCATCAGATGCCATCTGTATGATTGGCTGGGTGACTGTCATTTCACCACAGGGCTTCTGCCTGTGTCCCTTATGGACAAGGGCAATATTTACTGACAGTGTAAATAAGGGCAAAGACTTAGCTGGAATTGTAAGGGCTCTAGGGGCATAAGGCTACTAAAGTTCAAAGATCCTATGATTCCATAAGCTGATGTAAAATGCTCTAACAGCCACACAGAAACCTGGCTACATTGAGGATAGCAACAATTCCAATTTATGTTTGCAGGACAGTGCACAGCACACACAGTCCAAGTTGGCTGCAAGTAGACTAGAACACCTATCTAATGGTATACACTACACATCACAGTACATAATGCACGTGCCACACCTCAAGTCTACTATTACTATTTCTTTAGGACATTTTATGCTTGATGACATCAGCAGGTTTTATTCTGGTCAGGCATTTGGAGGCCCACATCACCTGTACAACCAAATCAAGTCTAACACACTATAAATTACAGAACTGATCACACATATCACAGCTTAAATTTAACATTAGCATGGCAGTTGGTAGTCTTAAGGTATATGAAATCAGCATGCATTGTAGAAGAGGGCAGTATGGAGGGTGGGACCAACTTACAGGGCCAAAATATGTAGCACCATTGCAGTGTGATACTCACTGAGGGATTCTCAGCTGTTTTGCAGGGAGATGCATGCATGCACACCAACACACATGCACATCAAGGGGCCTAGAGTGAGATTAGAACCCCTACCTATCTAGTTTAATACACTATAGATCACAACATTTATTGCACATGCCATGGCTTAAGTCTATTTTATACATGACTGCAGGCAAACTACCTGTGGATTACATAAACTAGCATTGTGTTAAACAGCAGCTGTGGCTTGCATTGTGATATTGCTTCTTCCTGTTATCTGCATCTAGCAACCAGATAACTGTTATTTATCCTAGCTATGTGGCAACAGTTGACATTTCAGCTGTGTCTGTCTGCATTTGGATGGGCAAGCATGTGGTCAGGAGCAATGTGCCCTGTGAATGCATGTGTAGCCAAAATATACATTGCATCATCTGTTCACCTGTTAGTGTTTGTGTGGTGACATCCAGCAGGGACAGGGGTCTGTAAGTTAGTGCATTATGTACTTCTGAGGCCTTACTTTGTTTCCTTTAAGCAACATTCTATAAGTGTGATAGTGCAGCTTTACTCACCATTATCAGAGTATGTAGGACAATACAGACATCCACACACATCCACACACATATTTATGCATATAACAGGGTTGTATGTATAAATGTAGCTTTGTGTGTATGATATATAGATATGTGTTATGTAGATTTATGGGGAGAGGCAGTGATGTACATTTTTGTATATATATTTATTTGTCTATATATATATATATATATATATATATATATATATATATATATATATACTTTATATCTCAATATATATATATATATATATATATATATATATATATATATATATATATGTATATATATATATATATATATATATATATATATATATATATATATATATATATATATGACAGAAACAAATCCCAATGCGGAGCTCCAAGTAGTATATACTATGACCAAGTTAAAAGCACAACTGGATAGAGCAAAAATTCAACAGTCCAACACGGAATGTGAACAATAATCAAAAGTGCTCAATAAGTTGCATACCATCCATGAATGGTAAAGCGATAGTCCAAAAAGGCAGCTTCAAGGCTAACAAACAAATTCGCTTAGGCCAATCCAAACGTAACTATTCACAATGTACCTTGATGTTCTACGGCAAATAATGCAGATTCAAACAATTGACATAGAGTTGAAGCACATAAACTATGCGGTTCAATATTAAAAATATAGACTCCTTTATTGTTGGGATTCTTACTACATATAAACTGACTTCAGCCCACACCTACCTGTACTCCAGTCTGGGATTTTGTGTGTTACAGACAATGACATCTGTCCCTGTTTCTGCAGTGCTGCACATCACTCACATTGTCTACAACATTCTACAGTTGTCTGATGTAATTATTATGTAACAGTGGTTAATAACATTAGACCACACACAGACAGTCTGTAAAACATAACATAGTAATACCTCACATCCAAAAGAAATGGATACGTCTAGATTAGAACCATCAAAGCCAGCACACATGCTAACTTCTCTAGTCCACTCAGCCATACAAGATGCCTGACAGAGATGGGTCATTCATCACACAATCAACAGCGTGAATATGTACGTTGGTATTCCTGCTTTAAGTAAGACATAGAATATATGAGGACTTTATATGCAACTACCCTGAGACTGCCTGCACTACTGATATACCATTGATGAGTTACTGTTAAAGCAGTTATAAGGAAACACTGCTGTGTTGGCGGTGGGGGGACAACACTGCATGTTCTGCTGGGATATATAGTAGTCGGAATATCATGTAACCCCACTGTGTAACATTTCCCTTGACTGATGTACTGAATATTCCTTGTATGAAACCTAGTGAATATTTAAGATGCATGACAGTGGAATGAGTATTTGTAGTCCCATGTGGATGTTATTTCTGTCCAAATAGCCCACCATATTTACTTGCATAAGGATAGCAGATCCGTACATACAATGCCATATCATACTAATCCTTACAAGTACTGTGTAGGTTAGAGACTTACCTTGTGAATGCAGCAGTTGACAGAACTGTAGTTCAGGGCTGACTCTGTCTGATGTCAGCAGTATGCAGCCAATACATGGGTATGTACAGGTTGTGTGGGTTGTCTTGCATCAATTTTAATATATGTATGCAAGAGTAAGGTATCAGTTCCTAGGTCCCTAGGTTGTCAGTGAATGTGCTATGCATTGTCTCTTAGCCAAAGCTAGGGCATACAGAGCATGCCTACATCTGCCTGCAGGGACATCAGCAGGGAATTATTCCCCTGAGTCTTCCTGTGACTGTGGCTGTGGTGACCAAGGCACTGGTGGGGGGCTGTCTAGCCCTTCCATTTGCTGATCCTGCTGCAGCTGTTTCTGCAGGATCAGATTGTGTAGTATAGCACATATTGTGATCATATGTGCACATGTGGCTGGGGAGTACTACAGGGTTCCACCACACATATCTAGGCACCAGAACAGTGACTTCAGAAGCCTAAAGACACGCTCTGTGATGTTCCTAGTTTGTGCATGTGCCTCATTATGGCATTCATTCTTGAGTATGTGTGTATTTTTGATGGGTGTCATCATCCATGGTTCCAGGGCATAGCCAGCATCCCCCAGTTAATGGCCGTGTGGGATGTCCCCCCTAGCAAACATCAGGTACAACTGTGATGTGTGCATTGCACATGACCTAGCAGTTGATGGAGTGGTATCCCTTGTGGATGATGTAGATTCTACCCTCCTCACTGGGTGGTGGCTTGATATCTACATGAGTGCAGTCTATAGCAACCAGTACTTCAAGGTAGTGTGCTACACAGTAGAAGTGTTGCATATTGCTGGCCATCACCTCAGGGGTGAGAGGAAAAGATATGTCCTCACTGGCATGTGATAGCATGGAATCCAGGAAATGGTGGAGTATCCTGGATGCAGATGCCTGTGAGACCCCTATCATGTCCCCAGTTGGCCTTTGGAAAGTACCTGTAGCTAGTATACTAAGGGTTACACGTACCTTTGTTTCCACTGGGATGGGTTCCCCTCTGTTGGCTCTGATTCTGAGCTGAGGGCAACAAAGCTCAGTGATTTCTTGTAGTATGCTCCTGTCTACCCTGTAGTGCTCTAGAATCTCCAGCTCATGTAGCTCCTGGAAGGTTACCCTGGGCCTGAGCACTCTTCTCCCTCTCTGTCTAGGCCTATTGTTAGCAGCACCAGCAGCATTGACTTCAGAATCTAGCACATGCAGATGTAGCAGACCTGCAGCAGCCCCTAGCATAGTCTCAGTTAAAATTCCCAAATCTGTACTCCAACAGTCCAGAGTATTAGGGGAAAATCAGAATGCAGGGTGTATGTATACTTTATACAGCTCTGCTGTAGGTCCAGAATGTGTGATTGGCTAGCTGTGATCCATTCCACCTGCCTACAATATAATTAACATAATTTAATGGCCCTATTTCAGTACATGATGGAGCACACAGCCCCACATTGCACAGCATAACTTATATAAAGGTCAAAATTTCTAATAGAATATATCTGGTTTCAAGGACTTGTTGCCTACATCACTGTCCCCTTGGTGGTCTTTCCACGTGGACATGCTCAGCCAGGCGGCGCACCAAGCAAACATGCACACCTAAGCTTAAAAGAACCCAGACGTGAAAGGACACACCCCCTGATGTCAGCCACATCCTGTGTAAACATCAACATAGTCTAAGAGCCTACACAAAGGGGATATGTGAATATGATTACTCCTTTCTGCTATTCAATAAATCTACCTCATTTACATACATATTCATGCTGACACCCTGGAAGCTACATGCTTCATAGCCCTATCATCTTAGGAGCAGCAGCAGTGCATCATTGCAGGGAAGCTACGCAAGGTCCTATAATACATTTCTGACACATAGTATAAAATTCTTTTTTCGCTATTTTTTTATTTTTCTATTAAGCATGTTTGCGCACTGCGGCACATACCGCAAACATGCCTAGATTATTAAAAAAAATTATTACTGTAACTTATTCCCTTAATCTTTCTGATAACCAGAATAATAGTTTTGCTCATATGTGTATGTAGTATAACATTTTCAGGGGATTTATGTCCATATTTCTATAGTTTTACACCCCCTTTTGTCTGTCTAGACTCCTGTACATGGAATTTTTCTCCGTACACTATGGACACTGACAAGGAGTCTGAACAGACGCCTTTCTGCTTGTTGGATCATTCTACCTACCTCATTTGCATGAGATTCACCTGCTTATGAGGCGATTTGCATGCCAAAGAATTTTCCGTGTTTGCATGCTCAGTGACGCTTACTAAATCTCAGTATGTTCATGTCCATGTAAGCATTTGCAGCATGATGCCTACATGCAAAAAAAAGTGTAGGCTTTACTGAATTCCCCCCTAAATATCAGAAATATAGTCAAGATTAAATGGCATATTAAGTTGGGTAGTGAAGAAGTATTGCAAACAGTAGGATGACCACTGAAGGTAAATAGTTAAGGTAGAAACATCAAAATTATTTTGGAAAGGGAACATAATAAGGTTGTTAAGGGGAGGAGAGGAACTTTCAAATTTTTAGATTATTCTGTTTGTAGATATATTTCTGAAAATCTGAATTTGTTTTGTGTTGCTACCAATATGATATACGGGGCACCAGGTTACTTCACATGTAAATCCATCTTTGTTGTTTATGTTGCTCAGTGCATGGAGTGCAAAACATTTTATATATGAAAAAAACACAGGCAGTTTAAGGAGAGTATTTATGAACATTACTGTGCCATAACAATAAAAAAATGTAAACAATTCTTTGAGTAGAGATTCTATGAATTGTGTTGGTTTAAAGAAATTTATTTTTATACGGTGGATTCTGTTTCTGAACTGAATAGTTTAAACGTGATAAGGATGAAGAGTTAGATTTTAAGGAAATGAAATGGCAAATACATTTTATTGAATGTTCATGTTTATCCAAGGTTAAATGGTGCAATAATTTATAAATGTGTTTCCACAGGGTCATAGATTAGTACTGGACTAATTGCCTTTGGGGGCTATTTTAAGCTTAGCTAATTATCCCATCTGAAAGTCAAACTCTGCACTTTGTGTTTTTAAGGTAAACACTTTAACCCTTATGTCAACTTCCTAATCCTCCAACGAACAGAAGATTAAATAGGTGTAAATAAGCATGTATAGCTAGAAAGTTGATATAGTATCAGGTGACAGGTCACATGATTGTTTTAGTATTATATAATTATGTGTTGATTAATATGTACCATTCTGACGAGGACCTCTGTGATGGTCGAAAGTACTTAATAAATTTTATAAAGTATAATGCAGTTAAAAATAATCAATCTGTCAATCAATCAATCTTCACTTGCATGCCTATGAACAAACAATAATAATAAAATGTCTTAGTAATTGAGAATGAACATAAGCATGCAAGTAAAGATTGACTGACAGATTGATTATTTTTAACTGCATTACATTCCACATCCATTCAAATAAACAAGAAGGTAACAAACTGTATCATTAAACAAGAAAACCATAACATAACTCTTATACATTTTTAAACTTCTTTACATGCTCAGCTTAAACTACAGAAAAATAACTATTCAAGAACTAGAAGAAGACATACAAGCAATGCAGTAGCTGAAAAAGAAAACATCACAATGAGAATTGATTGTACATTTAACTGACTGCCTTAATTTTAAAGTAAGTGAATAAAGTATTTCATGCTTGGGACCTATACACTTGAAAGAGTACAGGACAAATCTCAAATGAAAATGTACAAATTCCTTTATTTTGTTTGTTGTCACTAGATTCCTGGATATCCATTCTTTCTGACATAGTAATTGTGTTATGCTGGCTTTGGGTCCAAGAAACCCACCATATGGAGGACTTTACACTGCAACTGCGACTCCCTATTTTAAACAGCCAAAATTTCCATTCCATAGCCAGGGGTAGACCATACATATCATTTATCATGCCTATCTCTCATATATTGCCAGCAACTCTTAACTATTGGACATATACCTCTCGACTGTTCAGATTTTTGCAGACTGTGCAGATTTTTGCCTTTTATATTTGGTCTGTTACTCATAAAATTTGTGGTTTTCTAGCAAATCATTGGGGATTGAAGTCACTAAATAATACTAAATAATGACAGCTGGTTTGAGTTTCAGACTTTGTATCCTTCAGAAAATATATAATGATGCCAGATCTGTCATTCTATTAACTTTCTAAGTTTATTGCAGTAATATTTAAAATCTGTCCCTATTTTTGATTCTTTGTTACCCCATTTATTTATGTATTTATTGTGAGGTTGAGAGGTATGATTGGACAGTCCCAAACCATATGCAAATTATCCACTCCTGGGGCATTGCTCCTCCAGCAATCATTTAATCCCTTTGTCCCCCCTTACAGGCTGCCTAACTGGAGTGAAATATCATCTATAGTCAAGTTACATTTATTTGTCTCTATATCTTGGCTATTTGTTAAGTAAAATTGGTTTGTTGAAAAATAATTTGTATTCCCTGCTTATAAGGTCCAAATACATACATACATACATACACACCAATATTTTAACCAAGGACATAATGCCCTTCTAGCCCACCAATGCACTAAAATATTTGTGTCCAGGCTGTTCTTAAAAGTATCTAAATGTGTGCTTGCTTTACTGTACTTTGGTAGTGTATTCCATGTATCAGCTACTCTCTCAGAGAACCAATTAACGCATTTCATTCCTATGGAATCTTTTACATAGGTTATCTGATGATTCTCTACTACTTTTTGATAACCCCAAACATTCCCAGAGGTAGTTGTCACTAAATATCCTGTATACCTGTATAAGGTCTGCTCTTGAATATCTATATAAAACACTGTACAAGTTCAGATATGTTACTCTTTCATAATAACTTAAATTTTGACATCCCTATATGAATTTGGTTTATTTCCACTATCCTCTTTCCAGTTAACTCATGCTTGTTTTCTTCTAAGGTTTCCATATTGTTATTCCATACTCAAGTTTGGATTTAATGTAACTAACAGACAATTACTTCATCATTTCTGATTTCCTAGACTTTACAAACATTTTATATAACCTATAGTTCTATAACTATTATTAACCAATTAGTTGATATGATTAGAAAAACTTGGATCTACCCATGTACCCAGGTCCTTAAATGAATCTACAGTTTCAATCACTTTGTACTGTATTAAATATTCAACTTTCAGTTTATGTCTCCTGAATCTCATATGCTTAGTTTTTGATGTATTTATCAGCCTATTATTCTCTTGTGCAAAAATGGTTAATTTAGTCAAGTTATTTTGCAGGCATGTCCTATCTGTAACACATGTGATCAGTTTACCCATTTTCAAGTCATCTACATAAAATCTGTAGAACACCAGCGATGAAAAAGATAAATCTGAAAGATACAATCTAAACAAATATGGGTTTAAGATAGAGCCCTGTGGGACACCCTGACTGTAACCTCAAATTTCACCTTTTCAATTGCTGTATGATACTTGCCATGTCCTATTTGTAAGCCATGCAGCTGTACATCTTATCAGGAGTACATTAATACCTAGTTGTTCTAAATAATTGTTCAGAGTTTTGTGTATGACCCTATCAAATGCTGAAATTAAATCTATATAAATTGCATCACAGAACACTTTTTCATTCTTAGCTGTTATAGAATATCATGTTACAGATGGTAATAAATCTATTTTCAAGCTATGCATGCCAATATATGGTTTCAAGTCCCAACCTTTCCAATTTTGTCAATAATTTATCCAGTATAACCATCTCCGTTGTTTTTCCACAACATGAACGCAAACTTTTGGGTCTGCATGATGCTATAATTGTCCTACTCCCCTTTCCCGTCAATACAGGTTTAATAAGTGCATATCTATCCAATCTTGAAGAATCTCCCCATATTTATACAACCTAGTAAGTAACAGATATAATGGCAGTGTAAGTTCATACTGAAGTGTTTTCATGTCATTATTACTAATTACATCTCCTCACTGTGCTTTATTTGGATCCAGTTTGCATAGTTCTTTTTCAATATAATCCAATTTGATTTCAGTATTTGAGATTACCTGGACATCACTAGAAAAATTTATCAACCCCTTTGTGCAGCCAAACTGCTTTGCATAAGATTTTGTAAATATATCTATAATCTATTATGAGTGAAAATACATTTTAGAATCTACACGCAGTTTATCAGTTTGTATGTCTTTACACCTACCACAACCTATGTATCTATAAAATGGTTTCCTCTTATGCTCAGTATCTTTGTAATTTTTAGAAAAAAAGTATTGACCTTGTCTCATGTTATTTGTTAATTTGTCTGTCCAGCTTGTTTATTTCAGTTTTCAAAGTCATATTTTGACCTCTGTTACTTTTCTTATATTTTTGTCTCTCACTTTAATCATTTTGTTTTTATGAAAAGATATTGTCTTGAAGTAGTGTACCTAGATCTTGATGTTAAACTTTTTATTTTTATTTTTGCATTCAAACAATTCATCTTTCAAAATTTTTCATATTCCTTATGCAGTTTTTCCACTGAATGCATCTATCCAATTAATTTTACATTGTGGCTTTTGCTTCCCATAGGTACCTGTAGATCATGTTTTCCCTTCCTTTGTTGACTCTGGCCCATTTGATTCAGGGAAAATCCCTTCTTTATTTTTTTCATTCTAACAAAATTTGAAATGCAAATTGACTGATTATTGATGGACTGTTTGATTAATTGATTGGTTATTTGACTGAATGAGGTAAAAGGAGGGGAATACAACACAAATCAGTACCTACTGTACAAGGTAGTAGACTGGCTGTGATTCAGAAGATGACTTGTTATTTTGTTTACAAAGATATGCCACTGCTCCCAACTGACCAATTTCAGGCCCAGCTGGATGGATGCAAAAGCAGCATAATTTTTTTCATATTAACATAAAGGCAGACTACATATATGTAGTAGTAGAAATCAATACTGAACACCCCAATAATAGAATATTTACACAATGTAATTAAATGGTGCATATGTGTGTGTGCGTGTGTGTGTGTGTGTGTGTGTGTGTGTGTGTGTGTGTGTATGTGTGTGTGTGCATATATATATTTATGCATGTATATGATAGAGGATGGAGAGTGTGAAGGAAGGGCAAGAAAGAGGATTAATTAATAGGATTTACAAGGTCTTGCTTCAGAAGGAAGGGCATTAGTGGTTTGTGGATTAGTTGGACTTTTGCATATGGCCACATGTTATATTAGGAGGTTTGTTAAGTAATATGGCTTGTGGTGAAACATGCATTGAGGTTGTTGTAGGTAGGATTTATGTTTGAGTTTGAATTTTGTGTAGTTTGACCCTTCTTTTAAGCAGTGAGGAAGAAATTTCTAGAGCTTCAGTGCTAGAAGAGAGAAGCCATGGTCAGTGCACTGCAATTTTGTTCCTAGGATTTGCAGATTGAACCATGACTTTGAGTGAATTTTTAGGTTTTAGGAGAGTGTGGTGGTGATAAGTTTGGCAGCAAGGGGTGTGAACTGTTTTAGTTGAGTAAGATTGATCCTAAGAGGAGAGCTGTACCTTTTTGTACAGGAAGCATTTTGCTTTTTGGATGGCAAGACAGTGGTGTACAGATATTTGGGAGTTTGTAAAAAAATATTTTATCTGAAAGTAATTGGAGGGTAGACATGTTTTTGCTGAAGTAAGAAATGATCGGTGGCAGGCCATACTCTTGCTGGGTGAAGAGGGTTTTCTTGTCATTGTATGCTGTTGCATGGAATGAAAGGCTGTGGGAGATTTTTACAAGATCAAAAGAGTAATTGACTTATTCTTAATCTGTTATTTTCAACATGGATCTAAAAATTTAAGGTTTGGCCTAGCCATATTCAAAGATATTTGAATGTAGATTTGATTTCAACTGGGTTATTGCTTGTGTCATTTATCTGTAAGGAAGAAGGGGTAGTTTTGTGAGCTCTGAAGACCATCAACTTTGTTTTATTGGTGTTTAAAAATATCTTTTTAGAATGTAGCTATATTGAGATATGAGAATGCCCTGTTACATCTGAGCTTGTAGTTCAGAGTGGGAAGGGCTACTTCTGTGTATAAATAATGCAAAGAATGAGGGTCGATGTTAGGTAGGTAATATGGGAATTTATTGATGAAAATGGAAAAAATGGAGGGGGGGGGAGCAATGATGGAGCCCTGTGGGACTCCTTTTAATATTGGTGCTCCTGTGGAAATGGTACAGCCTACATTGACCTTAAAGGATCTGTTGTTGAGAACATTTTGGAACCTGTCTGAAACTGTTGTACTAACTCCAAAGTTTAACATAGTTATGGAGGATGAAGTAATCAACAAGGTCAAAAAATCTGGTTAGATTCACAAATAGAGATTGAGTCAGATTTCCCCTGTCCATGTTACATGTTAAATAAGCTATCGGTTGGAGTCCAAAGTGCTGTCAATGTCCCCTACCTGACCAGAATCTATGTTGTTTTAAGGAGAGGTGGTAATATGGCTGCATGTAAGGATATAGTTGCATGCATACTATTTTCTTGATGCTATTGCAAAGGTTATCAAGATGCAAATAAGGTATAAATGGAATGCTTTGGATGGTTTGTTTTGTCTTGGAAGGGGTTTAAGTAAAACAGAAATACATATTTTAGGCATTATTTTAGAGGTAAGGTAGTGGTTGTAGGTGTGAAGTAGTAGCTGGAGGATGTACTCTTTGTAGTGGTATATGTGCCAGGAGTAGAGATTGCTCCAGTCAGCATGTCTAAACGTACTTGATCAAGAAAATTAGTAATGTCTTTGGCTTTAATTATTGTAAAGTAGAAGGAAGGTATGTTGCAGAGTGGAAGTGATGGGGCAGCCTTGTTTGTGATTAGGGTGATCAAACAAGGAAGAAGCTTGCTGAATTCTTGTTCCAGGATGAAAACAGAATATGGACTAGACCCTTATGTTAATTTACTTAAGATAGTGGAGTGCCTATGATCCAAAAGATTTACAAAACACTGCAGCAATCTAAAACTATTCAAGGGCCATAGTGTATATTCAGGATTAGAGTCTGTGAGTGGCACCCCATAGAGTACTACTTTTAGCTGTGAGAAGCAGTAACAGATATTTATATTAAGGTAGTACCAAGAAAAGTAGTCATTAGATCAACAACACCGTTCATTTTCTAATCTTATAAGGTAAAGGGTCTGGAGCTAAATATAATGTGTGGCAAGGTCAAGTCTTTGATGATGGTAGCAAACAGAACCACAGAACTTGGCATTGTCATTGAGTTATTGATAGTATGAAACTCCACTCATTATATCCTATTAGGATAAGATGGAGTGATTTAATGATCCATTTGCATATTCTGCATTTCCTTGTTTTGAACATATTATTATCAACATTTAAATAATGAACAAAACATGTTAACATAACCCAAAACAAAATTTAAAACAAAACTTTTTACAAAAGAGGCCATATCAAACAGTCATAAAGGTAGTTGTAACTAACATAAAATCAATTAATCAATACTTTTCTAATGAGGTATAGTTTTAGCCAATAATTACAACTAGAGTTATTTACATTAGTTCTCATCCTAATAATGTAAACTTTACTTTGTCAAATAGTCTTTGTGAACACTGCAATGGAGATAGTAGACATTTTTTTGAGTTTATAGTATCAGCTTTTCTTGCTATGGTTAAAATACACCAAAGAACAGGAATTTTCAATCTTGTAATAGTTCCAGGAATCGATGCATTAAACAGAATCAAGGATTTTGTAAGGATGAAGTTATCAGATCATAATGCTAGCATAAAGTTATTAATATCCTTCCAAAAAATAAATATATGCCTAGCTCTCAATGTCTTATTTGGATACAGGACATCATTATTCTTTCAGGACAATGTGGCTAGGCTTAGAAAGGCCCCTGGGTCTTTAGCCTATTAACAATCCATTAATCTATGAAAAAGGTTGTAAAACACTGCATTAAAAAAATATGTTGCCAATTCACATTTGCCAAAGAATTACATCTGCAACACTTGATAACTTGTCTTTTACATACAGATTCAACCTTATGTGGGGCTAGGAAAGCTCTATATAAATATTTCATGAAAATAGTTTCCACTTTAGTGAAGATGAAATTTTCCCTGAAGATTGTAAGATCATTTTTATCATGTTCTGTTTAAACTTTGTGGATTATTTGAGTAGAGTAGTCTCAATAACTATCTTTAATACATAATTTATAATTTCATACTATTTTGTATATTTTGGACAAATAAGATATAATATATTCAATATCTGATTCAGAATTAATTAAAAATTCAATACATTTAGGATAACATTTTTTGACTGTATCATACAGTAACTCCAATTTTGTTATTATATATTACTTATTAACTTGAGTAATAAGTAAAGTATTCATATCAATATATTTTCTCATTAGGAATTCAGATGTAAGTGTTTTAGTACTATTTAAAACTTTATACCAGAAGATTAAAGTATTATTTTTCAGAATTAGTGTTTTTAGATACATTTTAGCTATCTAAACAATCTTCTCTAAAGTCAATGGGCAATAGTTTTAAAAAAACAATGCTTTTAAATCTGCTTTTCCATAAATACATTTTCTAAATATATAAATGTTATTGATATATGAAACAGAAGGCTTATTAATGTTTTGGCAAAATAATTATTTAGTAGCCATATAAATTATTATGTAATATGTGATGATGTGCAGAATATATATTATTATTGCTTAATCATATATTTTCATGTATCAATTTCCATTTAGCTGCATAATTTGGATTTAACCACAGTATTACTGTTTTAATAATTGAATATAAAGCATATAATTCAAAATCAGGGAATCCAGTGCCACCACTTTCCCAGCTTCTTGTATGATGTTCAAAAGAAATCCTAGGTTTGTTAGGTTACCAAAAAGTATGAAGTATATTGTTATTTTTTATAATCTTTTTAGAGAAGACTGTAGAAGCAGTTTGAATTATATATGCAATTTTAGGTAAGGCAGTCATTTGAAATTAAAGATAATCTTTTCTCATAGAAAACAAAAGTTTATTCCATTTAGTTATTTACTGAGTAGCATTATTCTAAATATAGTTAAAATTAACTAATATTGTAGCTTCAAAATTATCTGATGACAAAATACCTAAATATTTAATTTGTTTATTACTCCAATTAAAATCAGTGAT
Organism: Protopterus annectens; assembly: GCF_019279795.1. Classification (NCBI taxonomy): domain Eukaryota; kingdom Metazoa; phylum Chordata; order Ceratodontiformes; family Protopteridae; genus Protopterus; species Protopterus annectens. Next base: position 1,242,245,376 of record NC_056725.1, read on the forward strand.
ATTTCCTAGTAAGTCATTTAATACTTTGTTAATTAATAAAACATTTGTTTTACTTTGATTAAAACATAGACCTGAAATTGATTCCAAATAAGTCAAATGATTTTTAGGGGAATCAGAGACGAATCATTATTACCTATTGTTAACAAAATATCATCAGCATAAAGTTGTTTTGTATTTTTGATGTAAATTGATCTGCTATGTTGAATTCAACAATCTTGGTATTAAATCTTATATAATTAGCAAACAGTTCCATAATCAAAGCAAATAGTAAAGGTGAGAATAGACAACCCTGTTTTGTACCTTTATAAATCTTAATTGATTGAGACAGATGGCTCAAATTAACCAAAGCTAAAGAATTTTGATAAAGATGGTTAATTTAGCAATAACCTCTGATTGGTTTTGGGTTTCACAGGATTCACCCATGGCTGGTGTGATTTGATCATGAGGGCAAAGCATGTTCTTTTAAATGTGAGCAGAGCTGATTCTTATACCTGGACTTTTTATCATGAGGAATGTTTGATTTACTTTGGACATGATGATTTGACCAATCAGCATGCACATTTTGGAATACTAATTATCTTTTACTATTATATTGCTCAAGAACATAACATAAATAAAATGAATCAACAGAATCAAATAATGTATTTAAATATAGACTAATTATTCTTTTTGTCATTATTTGCATAATCAATGAGAATTAGTATTTTCTTAATATTATCCTGTGTCTGTCCATTTAATATGAATCCAGTCTGATCATCAATTAATGTTGGAAGAAAGCATGTAATTCTATTAGCAAAAATAGACATAAAGATTTTATAATCAACATTTAAGAGAGATATAGGTCCATATGATGAACTTACAGATGAATCTTTGTGTTGTTTCAAAATGAGAGAAACTAATGTATATTTCCAAGATGGCATTATATTAAAAGTAGTTTTGACTTCTGTAAATACTTTAATAAGATAAGTAATAGATCTTAGGTAGTAACATATATATATCTCTGTTGTAGTGCCATTATTACTAGTGCTTTATTGTCTTTTAATTTCTTAATCTGTTCTTTGATTTCTGACATTGAGATTATTTATTTCTATTTTCTTTGTTTGTCTCAATGTTAGTTTATTAGCAATATTTTCATTTAAAAATGTTTAATTACATTTGATTGTTCTTTAATTTAACTAAGGGTATTAGGTCATTATAATATTTTCTACAACAGCCTAAAATATCTTCTATATCGGTATTTTTATTTTTTATTTTTATTATGATCAACAATCTCTTTGATGTGATTAGATGTGTTCACTTTTTTGGATTTAACAGCCAATTTATGCAAACTTCTTGACTTTAAAGAATATGTGTATTATTTCAACTTTTTTAAACTAATAGAGACGTTGTTTCATATATTTGTATATTTTGTGTTTAACATTTTAACTTTAGCTTCTAATTCTTTTTTTCTTACCTTATTGTAATTTTAATTATAATTTATCTATGTTTAAGTCCAATAGTTCTTTATCTCATTCTTTTCTTTTATGTAGAAACCAATTAGATATCTTGGCAAACAAGTAAGTTTTTATAGAGTCTCACAAAATGACATCTGAAATCACATCATTGTTACTGATGTCTACAAATAGCTGAATTTATTTTAAAAATGCTCTTTGTATTCTTTTAATTTAGTTATATAAGCTGGTAACCTATTATGCAGGATTAAGTTTCCTGGTTTAATCATATACATGAATATGATTGCATTATTGTCCAATAACAGAGAAAAAATTACTATAACCATTCTGTTTTAAAGATCAAATCATTTGAAACAAAAACGTTATTAATTCTAGCCTGAGCACCACATCTATAATTGTTTCAACAAAATTTGACAAGCTTTGGCCGAAGCAAAGATTCTTGCACTATTACTCAAGTTAGAATCTTCACTGTTTATTAAACAGTTAATATCACCAGACATAGTATGATCACCTTTTAAGTGGGAAGTAATTATATTTAAATATTTTTTGAAACATTTACTTCATTTCCTGGGATCCAGTAAACATTAACTAAAGTATATAATCTTCCTTGTAATTGAGTTACTACTATAAGCATAATATCACAATTATCGGTATATGTGTCAAGAATGTTTGGCATTACTGTAGAATTTTTTCAAAGGATAGCAGCACCTCTTCTGTTCCCTTTAAAATGTGAACTGGCATGTAATCATTTGAGTTTAATGTATTAATATCCTTTTGAATTAAATGAATCTCTTGCAGAAAAATATATGCAATTTATGTAATGTTAAATATTTACATGAACAACTCCTATTATGACCATTGTTTAACCTTTTGAGATTTAATGAAACAGATTTCAAATAAGACATATTAAATAAATAGAAATGTCATCAAGTTTAGTTTTATCTTTTAGTGGATTTATATAAAAATGTCAGATAAAAGTAGGAAATTACTATAAAGAATATAGTTAAAACTATTATATTATCTGATATAGACATAGCATTTAGTATAAAACTAACTATAAACAAAGCATCTCTAAAATGATTATCTATCATGGAACCTAATGTTCCTAATTTGAAGAAAGGTCCCATCCAAATTACCTTCAAATGTTAACACACAATTACCAGACTCAGAACATAATGCTATGGCAACCTAAGTAATATATTATAATAAAACAAGGCTGTTTCAAAACAATGATAAATACTATCAATAAGTAGCAACAATGGTAGAAGTTGATTAGATATGTAAAAGAAGACCTTCTTTAAATTAGTTCATCTATAAATATAACAAGAATAACACATATTTGTCTATCAGCTTTTTAGTTGTTTTTTTCAGCAGTCATCCATCCATTTTTTGTTGCATGCCTTTTCAGTAAAGTGGTGCTCCAATCAATTTCTTTGATGTTGTCAAGAATTTTATTTTATTTTTTGAATAAATTATATAGCATTGTGTGATAGTTAAACATTTTTTTTTGTTCCTCAGGTAGAAATAATCTTATCCTGGTTGGAAATGTTCGATGACTTTTAATTCCAGATTTCTTCAATTCTTTCAGCAAAGGAATGCAGGCTTTTCTTTTAGCTAGTACTAAAGATGAGTAGCCATTATCAAATCTGATAATAGTGCTCCATATCTTTATAAGAGAACTGGCCCAGGCAGATTTTAAAATGAAATCTTTATCATGACTAGAAACAAATCTGACAATCATAAGTCTGTGAGAAGAGCTTTCTTAAAATATAAATTAGTTAAAGATCTATGAGTTCTCTCTATCTCAAAGGAGAGGACTTATGGCAAATTTAAAAAAAATTGGCAACCAGGCATTCAAAAACAGTATCATAGCATCACCTTTATGTCTCTCTGGGATACATACCTATCAACTTATGAGTGCAAGAAGACTAGACAAAGATAAAAATAATGGGGAGACAAAGGCTGAAAATAGGGCCATTTTTTAAATATTGCTCTTATATACTTAGAAATTTGATAAAGTAACATGTTTTGCATTAGCATACATTTCCAAAAGGGTATAAAGTCTGAAATTCCAATATCTGTCAATAGTTTCCTGAAAACTACAATTTGTATGTGAAACAGATCAAAAAATATGAGGCAGAAATCTGGACATTCTGCTAAAAGTTGGACAGTTTAGAAGTATGGTGGGATACCATACATTCTGACATTATTCCTTCTTGATATATACCCAAGATTATCTAGCTTATCAAGATACTTATTATTCTGTTTAAAGATGAATTCAATATATTTTCTCCTTCAGTCAGTCTACTATCTCTGTCATTTATTGCCTCTTCCATATCTGTTATTTGAGGGTTTTGTTGTTTAACTGCTTCATTGATTAATTCAGTCTGCTTTTTTATAGTCTTTTTTGATCGTGTCAATTTTAGTGTTCAGTTTGTCAATTTTTCAAAGACAAGCCTTGTATATTATTAAGGGTAGGCCACATTTATTTTTTAATGACATTTCTTGAGAGGCAGATTTAGAGTGGTTCATTCTAAGAAATAGTTGAATTCCTTTGTAATGTTTGACAGAAAAATTGTACAAAAACTCATTTATTTCTGAAAAAAACTTCTTTATAAGCAATTGCTGAATATTTGTACCAAATCTGAGATTTGTCTGAAGGTTTTTGATGAGAAAAGTCTGTCAGAAATGTAATATAGGAAGCAGAGGAAAATCTCTGGGATGTTAGCAGATCACCATCTTAACAACACCCTCCACTTCATGCATTTCCTAGTATGAAGAATCCCCGTGGTCAACATTAGATTTTATGCTCACTCTGTGGGACTCAAGCTTCCCCTGCAGTATATACTTCCTCAGAAAATATTTGCAGTGAAGGACAATCCTAGCAAATGCAATGACAAAAATTTGATGCTAAATGATTGTTCCTTGAGAATGTCTTAAAAAGTTTGGGGTGTGGGTCACAGAAAATGCTGCTTGTCATTTTCCAATGAAACATAATCCACAGTGGAATTTGTTGATAAATATTCGTAAAGATCAAATTAAGTTTCATCTTGTTCTTTACATAAATGCAGGTACAAAAATTCCAGGCTCCCTCTCATCTACAAAGGTCTTGCAAACAAATTTGATTTTGCTGCAATTCTTTAGAGTTATCACAAGGATATTAGTATTTTAAATTGCCTTCTTCTCTTATAAACCATAAATGTTACCATGACGAGGTGCAGATAAAACATATATTTAAGAAGGTTAAAAGAACATTGCACGTTCTCATGTTTTAGATTGTTTCTCTGTTCACCATTTTTTTTCCTTTGTTTCATAGGTTCATGTGTACTCACTATGTTATTGATCCATTGGTATCTTTAGAACATAGCCCTGCATTCCCATACATTTTTTTAGCTCTTGTAATTTAAATACAAATAAACCAAAGCAGGAAAATTTACATATTACTTTTATCTATAAGGGACAAAGATGCTAAACCAGGGTGAATTTTTGGTTCCCATCCATTTGCCCTGATTACATTTGAGTAGAGTAATGGAAGTACTTTACTTTGCATGGAAAGGAAAATAATTCCAAAGAAGTTGTATTCTCAGGGATACAAATCTTCAACTTGTTCTATTTATGTTGTAGGAAAGATTAAGACCTCTTGAGCAGGTGTTTATGCCACCATTGCAGTTTTGGATGTGCAGTAGTTCTGAGAGGATAAGGTCTGTTGAAGCTCTGTACACAAGGCAGAGCTTGTATTTGGTCTGTATTGTGTATGATAGGTATATATGGTGTTGTGTGTTACTGACAACCTATTTGCTGTTTGTAGTGGCTTTATGTGAGAACTTTGCCTGCCAATAACATTGTATGTATTGTATGTATCTCTCTCCCACTGTGTCAGTTTGTTTAAGTAGTAGGTTATTATCAGTAAAGATGAGACAATTGTTACGTTTATCTAAGGATTCACATTTCAACCCAGCTGATTACTGAGACAAATGGAAAGTGCAAATCCATGGTTCCTGGTGCTTATTAATGTAGTGTGAAGGGAGAGTAGCACCCATGAGATTTGGAGTTGATTACTGGAGGTGCTGTCTAATAGTATAGATAGTGCTGGTCTCAAGACAGCTACACACAACTAGGGATTGATGATGTTTTGCTCCTTATCTCACCAAAAGCAAAGACTAGCACTTGTCTCAAGCTTCTTCCAATGGAGTACTGGAAGTATCTTTGGTAACTAACTTCTAGAGGGTGGGAACTAAGCATTTTGATAAAATCAAATTATGTCCTCACATTGGAAACAAATTTTCATATCTGAGGAACCACAGTGGTTACTAAAGAAGTGTAAAAGGCAAACTCTTCAACACAAATGATTTTTATATATATTTTTTGATTTTATATAGTAGTAGCATTCTTAAGTTCTAGGTCTTAACTTTGGCTTTATAAGTCACAGTAAACACAGTAACTATTAAATATGTAATATTTTGTAAACACCTTACAATATCTCAGCCACGCAAGTTACACATATACTACCAGCAGCATTTTGTTAACCCATTTGAGAGCTTTCATGTGAGGCTAACCAGTTCTGTCTGTGCCACTTGGTTGTTGAGATATCTAGATAAATACAATATTTATGACAATATAAATAAATATTACTCTTTTTACCTGCACCAGATACAAGCCGAGTATTAATGCAGTTATATTGTTCATGTAACCTTTAAGATGATACATCCTGCCCATTCAGAGACCATATGGATCTGTGCTCCCATGCATGTTCTCTCACAATGAACAAAACAGTAGCATTAATCCCAGTTGGCTCTTAAAAAGCAATTTTTCAATCTTTCCAGTGATTGGTAATCACTAGGAAGATCAGGAGATAATGTGCCTCTGCTTCTTCCCTTGCCAGGAGTAAAACAGAAGCCTTTTTTCTGAGTAATAGTTACTTGACTCTCCAGTAACTGGTAGTCTAGTCCTGCTTTTACAGATTTTAAAAGATGGAAAAAGAAAGGATTAATATTCTGAAAACTGCAGTATGTACTAAGTGAATGCGAAGATATGAAACAGAACTCAAGCTATAAGAGTTCAAGGGCAGGGTCTTCCCAGTTTGTGGGCCAGTAGGATGAGTAGATGAGATGAGATCAGGATTAGCTTTTGAAGCTAAATTTACAGTAGGGGCAGGCAGCTCAAAAACCACCAGATTTAAAACACAACAGGAACTGGGCAGGTGGGTGGGAAAACTGATTTTTAAAACTCCAGCAGAGAGTCAAGCACTGATTGTATGTGACACATTCCTCATGAATCTTATCAGAGGACAAGGTCTAGCTACACACAAGAAAAGAAAGGACCAGATCCAAAAGCTATTTGCAGATAGCACAGAATGCTGAAGGACTTCAGCGCACCAGATGCAATTACAGAAGACACATTGAAAGCAGTCTGAGTACTTCTAGCTATTCAGCGTAGGATGATTACAGATTCCATGCATGCTGGTCATATTCCAAAACACATCATGCATGCCCAATGCAACTTAAATGTAACAAACTGCAATGCTGACTCTATTTCTGATATCCTTGGCATATGATATATGGCATCACAAAGAATGGAAACTACTACTATGAATTCTGTCATATTACATAAGAATACCACCCAAAAAAAAAATGCAACCTATAGTGAATGGTCTGCAACAGGCTACAGTAATGCATGTCATGGTTGAAGATGTGGCTGTGCACCCTAGAAGGCATGCAGCTAGAATGAGAGCAAGGCTGTAACTAAGCCAGCTGTCAGACCAAGAAATAATTGTCAAGTACCACCTACACAGACAGCTGGTGTCAGGTGTCTGCAACATGTGTACCCCACACATGTCTGTGAGGACCTTGCAAGGAAACCCCATCCCCCTTAAAACTAAAGTGTGTCTTAGCCTGGTTGTACTTGCATCTGGGATATTCCAAAGACACATAGGGATGCTGTGGAAGTGTCACAGATAGCTGTCAGTCATATCCTAGCAAAGTTCCAGGCAGCAATATGGATGAATGCATGCACTTTCCATACACCCCCATGTAGCAGCGGACTATAATACACTAATTCTATAACATCGCAAACTTCCCTCACGTACTTGGTGCAATAGATTGCACACACATCCCTAAAAGGACCCTAGTACATCCTAAAACAGACAGATATATAAATAGAAAAGGATGGCCATCCCTGAACTGTTAGTTTGTGTGTGCGGCAGATAGCAGCATAACAAACCTCGTGGCAACAAACCCTTAAAGTGTCCATGATGCTGAGACGAGTAGGGAACGTGGTCTGAGGGTCACATTCAAGCAATGTGAAATTCCGGAGAGAATACTTCTGGGTATGTACTGTAACATAGCTAGGATGTAAACTAAGGACATCCCTTCCAACAATATCCATACTGACAACATGTGCATTTTACTCCACACAACAGGTGACTGTGGTAATCCACTTGAGCCATGGCTAATGACCCCATACCTTGAACTATCTAACCCTGAAGAGGAGTCCTACAATACAGTACATGCAACAACAAGAAAAACAATAGAATGTGTGTTTGGTGTACTGAAAGCTACAATCAGATGTCTGGACACATCTGCAGGATGAACTGCAATACACACATGAGAAAGCAACACAGATGATAATGGTGTGTGCCGTACTATACAACATGCAAACTAGAATGCATGGCAGTTTTCCAGATGCAGGTGTGGGTGAACTACCCCTAGAACCCCATATGTTTGAAGATGATGTCTGAAGATGACATCCCGCAGTATCAGATAAGATACGATAAGATACGATAAGATTCCTTTATTGTTATTGCATTGAATTTTTTAGCAATCCTCCTCACATATAATGAACATGAATAAATAGCAGAATACAATACAATGCCAAACAATACAATACAATGCAATGCAATGCAGTAAACAACTAAGTTATCACACTTGGGTATATTGCACATGAAAGGAATAAAGTAAGGTGCACAGGAATGTAAACATATGCCTTATAGTGCAAATAGATATTATCTGTACTCAGTGTGAGTATTTATCATTGTTTAGTTCATGTATAGCCCTGGGATAGATACTGTTCTTAAGTCTGTTTGTCTGAGATGGAATGGACCTGAATCATCTGCCAGAAGGCAGCAGGTGATGTCCAGGGTGAGAAGGGTCTTTCAAGATGTTTGTTGCCCTGCTGAGACAGTGAGACCTGAAGAGTTCCTCCAAAGAGGGCAGTGAGCAGCCAATGATTTTCTGGGAAGAGTTGGTGATCCTTTGAAAGCCCTTCCTGTCTGCCACCTAGCTTTTGGCATACCACGTGGAAATGCAGTATGTCAGCACACTTTCAATAAACCAGTGGTAAAAGGCAGCAGTAGCTTCTCTTGCAAGTTGTTTTTCCTGAGGATCCTCAGGAAATGGAGTTTCTGCTGTGCTTTCTTGACTGCCTTTGTGATGTTTATGGAACAAGAGAGATCTTATGCCACATGTACACCTAGAAACTTGAAGGCAGGAACCCTTTCCACATCATCTCAATTGATGTATATTGGGTTGTGCTCTGCGTTGTGCCTCTGGAAATCTATTATGAGTTATTTTGTTTTGGCAGAGTTCAGGGCAAGTTTGTTCTCAGTACACTATGCAGCCAGTCTTTGAACATCTCTATATGCTATCTTGTCTCCTCCTGAAATAAGCCCCATCACAGTGGTGTCATCCACAAACTTAGTGATGGTATTAATAGAATGAGATGGGACACAGTCATGGGTGTAAAAAGTATACAGAAGGGGGCTCAGTACACAGCCTTGTGGGACACCAGTGTTTAGCCTTAGAGTGGAGGAGAGGTACAGGCCTTGTCTAACCACCTGAGGACAGTTAGTCAAAAAGTCTTTAATCCAAATGGCAAGTAGGTTCTGAAAGTCCTAGGTCAGCAAATTTAGTGACAAGTCTCTGCAGGATAAATGTGTTAAAAGCTAAACTAAAGTCTACAAAAAGCATCCTCACATAGTTCCTCTGCTGCTCAAGATGACAAAGAGCAGTGTGTAAGGCACTGGATATGTCATCTTCCATAGACCTATTTGATCTGTAAGCATACTGGTGTGTATCCGAGATGACTTGGACACTGACCTTGATGTGTCGCAGAACCAGTTGTTCAAAACATTTCATGATAGCTGGAATAAGTGCCACTGGATGGTAGTTGTTGAGACTACTGATGACAGGTTTCTTTGGCAGTGGAATGATCATAGTTGACTTCAGACAAGATGTAATAGTAGTGTTAGACAGAGACAGGTTGAAGATCTTTGTGAAGACCCCGCAGAGCTGGTCTATATATTTTTTTCAGCACCCATCCCATCACTCCATCAGGGCCAGTAACCTTTTGTGGATTAACTGCTTTGAGCACGCATCTTACATCATGCTCTTGTACTGTGAAGGTGTGCTTGTAGAACGGTAGTATACATGACGTGAGACTTCTGTGGACTATCTGCTGGTGCCTAGGCATGACTGTCTCTGCTGTTTCCCCCCAAAATGGGTGAAGAAATAAGTTCCTCTGCCATTGAGGCATCTCCATCAACAGCCATACGGTTACTGTTTTTATGATTGGTGATGGGCTGAATACCTTGCCATAGTCATTGTGGGTGCTTGTTGGTGAAGTGGTCTTCTCTCTTCCTTTTATAAGCCACATTAGCCTCTCTGATGGATTTCTTTAGGTTGGCTCTAGCCACACTGTAAAGGCCTCTGTTGACAGAGAAGAGATCTGACCTCCTTCATCATCCAGGGCTTCTGACTATGGTACACACGAATGTGCTTTCTGGCAGTGAGATTGCCAACACAGGTTTTTATGTAACAGAGTGCCATTGATGTGTACTGTTCCAGATCCTGAGCCTCGAAAATGTTCAAGTTAGTTCTTTCAAAGAAATCCTGTAGCTGTGAGAGTGTACTTTCCAGCCATATTTTAACAATCTTTCTAGTAATCTGGTCTTTTCTCCAATCAGGAGTGTATGCTGGAGTTATGAATATGGACAAATGGTCTGACTGACCTAGATGAGCAGCTGTTTTGACCTATAGCCATCCTTGATATTTGAGTAGGCCTTGTCCAGTGTATTTTTCTCCCTCATTGCACATTTGATGTGCTGATGAAGTTTGGGGAGAACTGACTTTGAGTCTGTCTGATTGAAATCACCAGCTATGATATGATCAGCTTCAGGATGGATGTTTTGTTGCAAGTTAATGATGTCAAACATGTGACCTAGAGCTGTGCAAGCATTAGCAACTGGTGGAATGCAAACAGCCGTATCTATAACAGCACTGAACTCCCAAGGTAAATAAAAGGACCTGCATTTGATTGTCATATACTCCAGATCAGGATAGAATTAACTGTCTGCAATCTGTGTGTTGGTATACCAGCTGTTATTCACATAGATGCAAAGCCCTCCACCTCTGCTCTTACCTGAGTCTTTATTCCTGTCCCACCAAAAAGCTGTGTGGCCTGCCAGCTCAATGATTGCATCTGGTATATACGAGTGTGGCTGTGTCTCTGTCAATAATAAAATGCAACAGTCTCTTACAAGTTTGTTCTCAGAAATATGTACCTGAAGTTCATCCATTTTGTTTGTGATAGATCTGGCATAAGTAAAACTTATGCTGGGAAGAGGTGGTTTGTGAGGATGTTTCCTCAGCCTAGCGTGTAGTCTGGACCTGCAGCCATGCTTTTGCTTCCTGTGTCTTCTCCACCTTTGTCTCTTGCCTGGGCTGACAACAATTAAAGAAGAGACTAGTATACTTGCTATTTCCTCTGGCATGTCATATGAGTGTAAAAATTCACTTGTAACAGCCTGATGGCACTGAAATCTGATATGCAAGAGAATTTGCAGTGTATATAAGATCAGCCTAACTGAAATTAACAGTAAAGAACATACAAATGAACACATGCACAAAATAAAAAAACACAGAAAACAAGCACTGAGAAGGAGAGCATAGGGCCACTGTGACTGTACGTGCCGCCATCTTAAAAAAAAAAAGGAGGAGTTGGAGGACTTAGTGGGTAGAAAACACAGATGTAGATGACAGAGGGTGCATCCACAAGTGCATGCCCAGGCAACACTACAGCGTCTGACCCATAACTTTGAGTCGTGACAAGCCACACGTACTGAAGCAGACAGATTAAGCATTGATATTCAGGCATTGCCCCACCACAGTAGCATGCATTGTATCTAATGGCAGTTACATAGTACATGCACTCACTGAGCATCAGACATAACAACATAATCATAACCAGGGCCACCGAGAGAAAATCCGGGCCCCGGTACAAAGGTGTGTGGGCCCTTATACAAAATTCTACACAGACATGTAAGTGTGTATATTATTATTTATTTCTAACAATTGTAGACTACATTGATACATTTAGATAAGTATGTATAGGTATAAATGTAATAATAAAGTAATATATTTATAATAGCAAAAGACGTTTATAATAGCATTTATTGTCTGCTGAACAGAGGTGCTTTCCTGGCCTTTTTCCTAGCGAAACTCTGAATTACATAATCAAAATTAATCTGCTTTGCTAGATCAGACTCAGTACTGAGTCTTGCCAAATCTACTAGTCACGCTTGCGACGTAGTGGATCTTAGAAAATTTTTTACCAGCTTTAGCTTGCTGAATGAGCGCTCTGCAGAGATGACAGTGGCAGGAATTGTCAACAGAATACGCAGACCAACGCATATATTTGGAAAGAGTCCTTCCAGTTTGTACTTTTTCAAGCAATTGAGTAGCTCCAATGGGCTCAGCTGGTTTTCTCCAAAATTTGATTGATGAACAGCTGGCAGATGAGTCATCTCCATTACAAGATCTTCACTGATATCAGCAGGATATTGATTTGCCAGTGATTTTGATTTTTCTTTCAGCTCATCTACAGGAATTGTTAGGTTCTTCCAGTGGAAGCTGAACTTCTCAGAAATGTTCACTGCAGCATTGAAACGAACTGTGAGTCCACCAATAACATTATCCAACATTACATAGAAAACAGACTTTCTGAAATATGCTTCTTCAGGGGAGTCATCCGTTTCATGTTGTGACAATTTGGCATCTTCACCATTGAACCTCCTTTTGCATTTTGCATCACCACGACTTCCAGATAGTTTAATTTCTATGTGTAAATTGGAAGCAACATGCTTAGCTTCACGCTACATACTTTTCCAGCTCTTGCGGAGATCTGTCCAGGGGCAGCTCGTGCTATAGAACTGCAGCTCCCCCACCTGTAAAAAGAAAATTGCGAGTCCACCCCACCGTAGAAAAGTTAATAGAATAATAAAAATAATAGAAAAAAAAATTCACGAGTCCTGGAACTCAGTGCATGCATGCTTAGTTCCTGACTGCTATGTTAGGCAGTCCAGAACTCCACGTATGCATGCGTGCTTAGTTCCTGAACTCCAGACTGCTCTGTTAGGCAGTCCAGATAGGGAAGGAAGGGAACTCCACCCTGCCAGCCCAAAAGTCTGTGCGGTGACGAGCGCAAGAACAACAGACTGCATTACCCGCAGGCTGGAGGCTCCAGCCTACTCACATCAAAACCAGAACAGCCTGCTATGGAGGACAGACAGGTGATTGGGCTGCTGTAGAGGACAGAATCAGGCCACTACAGAGGACTTAGCTGCCATGGAGAATTGGATCTGTGTGTGTAATGCCCAGTTGCTACATGGTGGTGGGTAGAGAATAAGGCTTGAACCCTGTACCTTGGGTCTAAGTGGCAAGAGCCTTATTTCCTTACCCACCACCATTTATCAAACAATGGCAGATTTTTGTCTCATATTTGTTCTTTCTCATAAAATATGTGGTTTCTGTATTGTTGTTTCTTACCACAGCCAGTAGTGCAGTAGTAGCATTGTTACCTGACAGCTACAGGTTGTCTGGTTTGATTCTTTGCTGGGGTGCCTTCTGTGTGGAGTCTGCATGTCCTCCATGGGTTTGCTGTGGTGTCCTCGATGGATATTTGTCCCTATTGTTTGGACTGTATTCCCCCATTATTGGCTTCGTCCAGGTTTTTTGTGTCAAGGTTGAGAGCTATGGTGATAACGGAACTCACTGAATATGTTTGGAGGCTGTATTCCTCCATTATTGGCTTTGTTCAGGTGTTTTGTGCTAAGATGTTGACAGCTATGGTGAGAACTGAATTCACTAAATGGTAGCCATTTAAGTTTCAGTCTTCCTTTCTTTCATCAAGCAGATGATTTGGCATCGTGGTATGTTGCACTGACTGTTTTGCACAGGGTCCTGGGTTCAATACTTGATAGTGAAATGTATGGTGATAACACAGCATTTTATTCTAACAACTTTCCAACATTATACAAGCAATGTTTAAAATGTGTCCCTGTTTTTTGGTATTTTGCCCCCCCCCCCACACACACATTTTGGATTTTTCCAGATTTCTTGTGCTGCAAAGTTCAGAGATGCAGCTGAGTGTCAAGTAGATTTTACAAGAAGCTGAGAGCTGCAGGGGAACAAAAGTTTAGTGCTGCTTATGCTGAGCTGTCTTGCATTGTTAATAGCACAATAGATAGTGCACTTGTTTTTGAAGCAGAAGATTGTGGGTCCTACTCCCACAGTAGGTAAATGCATTGCTGATACTGTACTGTATTGTAAAGAGGGTGGATGCTGCAGTCCTTTTTGGTGAAGATACCTAGTAACTATGAACCTGTTATCAGTTTGCCATCCATTCCCTATTGCAATATTACTAGCTTATCATTTTTTTAATGCAACTTAGGCAATTTATTCCTTAAGGGCAACAGGCACTTTATTTGTAGATGAAACAATGAAATATAAAGTTGTTTGCTAGCAGCAACCTCTTCATTAGTTACAGATTTCTTTAATGTGGAATTATTTAGATGACTTTTACTTCTTCAGAGATTGTGCATATTTACTGACACTGGTGGACTGTAGAAGTTTGAGTAGACTTTTATGATAGAAATGTTCTGAATTGGGCAGTTTTGTCGTTACTGGTGCATGCATTTTGTTTCATTGTTTACTGGAAAAATGTTCTGAATTGGGAAATTTTGTCATTATTGGTGCATGCATTTTGTTTCATTGTTTACTGGAAAAATGCTCAAAACAAATTTAAAACGCCCTCTAACAACTGTACTATATTGTACAAGGAATATAATTTAATAGAATCAGGAAGGTATATCAAAGACCACGTGTATGTTTCGTGTGCAAGGGGCCTATGATTTGAAAACAGCTCAAAGTTAATCTTTATCTGCCACTGGTAAAATGTATTTTCTTTGAATGTGGGTTTCAATGCTGTTTCAATGAATGTGAGTTTCAAGGGCAGAGAAGTTTTAATGCTAAGTCTGCTTTCATTGTGAGATTGCATTGCTTTATTTAGCAGATGTCTTAGTGTTTGTGCTGTAAAATGCAAAATAAAACTTTCAAATGAAGTCCAAATCATCATAGAAGTAAAGCAGTATGCACATTAGTATTTATGGTAAATGGGGTGAAATAGCCAAGTAATGGTTCATTGGAATGGCTGCAGGGGGGAGGCTCCATTTGACCATGAATTTGTGAGGGGGGAAGGGCGGCAAACTCAGACAGCCTCGGCTGAACTATACCTCTCAACTGTCCAGATTTTCACAGAATGAATAGATTTTTGCTTCTTATTTTTGGTTTGTTCCTCATAAAATGTGTGGTTTTCTGGCAAATAATTTAGGAATTAAGTCACTAAATAATGACAGACACTCAGTTTCAGACTTCATAACATTTAGAAAAATGCATGCTAAAGCAAGACCTGTTAGTCTATCAATTGTCTCAGTTTATACAACAATTTATAGTACTGTTTATACGTTTCCCCAGTATATTTGGCCTTGTCCAGATTTCCTGCATTAACAGGTTAAGAGGTATGTGCAAATAAATTGCTTTATAGAATTAGGTATATCCAAACCTCTCAACTGTCTCTGAATTTGGCTCAAAATGTTGCTCTCCCCTAATAATCCTGCCGCAAAATGGCAATTTTGGAAGAAAACGTGGAGGGCTTACAATTAAGAAATAACCGTAATAATCAGAGTTATAGATTACTTTTATTTCAGAAATGCATGTAGATTCTTCAAGTTAGCAGTACTAATATTAAAAAGTGTCCCTTCTTTGACAGGTTCCCAGCTGTATTGTGTGGCTATTTTATATTTTTGCATCACATTTTTGGTCCATTTTTCATAAAATTGTGTTTTTTGGCAAGTTAGTGGAAAATCATTAAAGACTGAAGTTAGAAAATAATGACAGACATTTGAGTTTCAGATTTCGTACCTTTCTGAAAATTCATACTAATGCAAGACCTACTATTCTATTATCTTTCTATGTTTATAAGAGCAATATTTAAAAATTGTCCTTATTTTTGGGTCTTTGTCCCACTTCTATGTATGGCTCTATCCATATTTCTTGTTCTGATGTTGAGAGGCATGACAAATGTTTCAGGGCCATCACAGTCAGCCAGAGACATTTCAAATTGTGACATACTTGTTGCACCCCACTCCCCCATGTAGTGACTGGATGTGTCCAAGCAAGTAAGGAACATTTATGCAGTGTAAATGTATAGAGTATCCCCCCATCCAAGGTAGACACAAGTGCTACTTTTATTCTGTCCTTGATTTTGCAGAATGTTCTGGTTTCTGTCATATTTTTATACTGTTGATTTATGCTTATTATTACTTGGAAAGTGCCTCTTGCTCTGTGTTTAAGTAGCAGTGCTTTAATGACCATCACGTAAGCTTGTCTGAGATTGCAAGATGCAAGTAAGCTTTAATAAGCATACTGTTAAAGAATTGCCAACATTGAAAGCCTTTCTGTTGTTACCATGCAGAGAATACTTACATAATTAGACATTGTATAAGCCTTGGGTATTGAAATGCATATGACAGCATTTGTAATAAATAAAGGACAGGATTATATTATTTTAAGAAGCTCATTACATTTGTTAGAGACGTGCAGTCATCTTTGCAGGCTTTATGTGTAAACCAAACAGCATGCCATTCTATCATGTGTGGTCCATTACCTGTACAGTAATCCTGTAAGCAATGTATCTTGAGCTTGTTTCTTGTTTGCTTTTCATTTTTTACTTTGATCATGTTTTCCCCAGGCAGCAGGTCTTTTTTGGATAAAAAAACATTTTTACAAGTGGGGGTATCACAGAGATTGCTACTTTTAGCATGTTACTTGGTACTTTAATAAAGCTGAATATAAATTATAATTAGAACTGCAGTGCAAGGAGAAATGGTTTGAGTTGAGTGCTGCTTGTTTTTCTTATTCTTGATTTTGACTGGCATTCCAGTAATGTATTTAAAAAGTAATTTATTTTTTGATTCCTCACAACCTTTTTGTTTCCATCTAGATATTAAGTAAGCTGTCATGCAGCCAATGCATTGAAATATTTTTTTTTCTTTTACATTTCATTTTGTCTTGATTGGGCTCTCATAATGACGGTTTGGCACCCAGGGCAGCGTATTTAATTAAAGTTACAGTTTTTGTGGTTTTGAGCATAGCTCCTCTCTTTTCTAATTGGCCACACCCCTTCCCATTGACCCCACCCATTCAGCTGTCTCCTGCAGCCCCCCTTTGATGTGAAGTCACCAACCGCCACTGGATCTGTCAGTTCTGAAATCAAGGTTTTTATGTTGGACACTTCAACATCCAGTGTTGCATTTCTGGATTGGATAACTTTGTTACAGATATCAACTGGAACTAATATTTTGTACCATACAACAGACATTATCACACAAACGAATGATGTCACATAAGACAAAGCTCCATTAATCTCTGTTACTGTTTTGGCAGTTAGGTTCAGCTTCAAGAGGTCTTCTAATGCTAATTTGATGCCAGGCAGATGGGCTACAAAGGGCTTCACACTTTCAACACGGTCTGACCACCGTGTGCTAGATATGCCATGAAGAGAACAGCCAATACGATTCTGCAAAATTTTCCATTGATGTGGACTAGAGCTAAACAAGTTATAAACAGCTTGTATAGTTCTAAAGTATGTTATGGTTTCAGGAATACATTCTGCCGCATCATTTCCACACAAATTGAGTGTGTGGCATCTACATGGAGAAAATATAGCAGTTGGACATTGCTCAAGTATTCTTGCTTGTGCACCTTTATATTTTCCTGACATGATGGCTGCAGTGTCATAACCCTTTGCTCGGTAATCAGAGAGTGGAATATCATGTTCATTCAATGTATCTACAATCATCTGTGCTATGTCAGATCCGGTTTTGTCACTGCAGTCAACAAAGTTCAGAAATATTTCTACAATTTTAAACTGGGATTCATTTTGAATTGCATAACGTAGCAGGAATGTTGTCTGTTCAACATGAGATGCATCCGTTGTGGAATCAACTATCACTGCAAACTACTTTGCAGTCTTTCTATCCTGCAAAATGTGTTGTTTCACAAGTTCAGAACATTCAGCAATTAACTCATTTTGAGAATCAGCAGAGACCTAATGCACTTGAAGTCATGCCCCCTTTTCTTCTGACTCTTTAACTTGCAACACATGTTCTTTTAGAATTGGATCCCAATGAGACAACAACTCTATTAGCCTCAAAAAATTTCCATTGTCCTTGTCACCAATGCGCTGTGAACTACCATGCAAAGCAAACCCACATTCTCCAAGGAATAGTATAATATCAATGATTCATTTCATAATGTTGTACCACTTGACAGATTCTGTTGCAATTGATGCCTCTAAGAGACTTTCAATGCTCTTACCAGAAGACCGGTGTCTTTCTAATTCTCACCAAGCCAGATAGCATTGCCTATGACTATTGCTTCTCTCATGTTCTGGGATGCGACTACATAATTTTCGTTACTTTCCAGCAGCTGACTATCCTTCTGATGATGCAAGCATAGACTTGAATGCGGAGCTAATGTTACAACACAGATTGTTCCAAAATAATCGGCAGGGAAAACAATATAATGCTTGTTTAACATCACTCCAGACAAGCCAATCTCGGACATGTTTCTTGCCATTCAAATTTCGAAATGTTAGTATGCTTTCTGTAAAAACTTGGTTATTCATATCTTTGGGAAATGTTTTAGGATTGCCAATATGACCTTTCATAACACAGTTTTCTATATCCAGCTGAGAAGGAACCTCTGTTACAAGAAGTCCAATGTCAATTCCAATGTTACTCTTTTCTTCACCGTGGACAGATTCTGTAGACATTGATGTACTCGTTGCCTCACTTCTCTTTTCATCACTAACATTCACTTGTTCCTTCAAATCTCCTTTTCTCTCATATCCTCCATCCTCCAAATCCACATTCGTGTCATCCACCTTTTGTGCAAGTATCACATTAGGATTTACTTGATCTGTTGTTTTTTGAAAATCCAAACTGGCTTCATGAGATTCTGTCCTTTGTTTCAGTTCTGCATTTGGCTCACCTTGTTCTAAATCTAAAGTTTCATTTTTGTCAGTTTCTCTTGTTTTGCATTTAATGCCAACTTGAAAGAGTGTTTGCAGTCCTTTTTTATTAATCTCATCACGTTTTTGTTTTTGTTTACGATTTGAGCTCCAGATTTTTGAGATGACATGTTTAAGGCCAGTACCTGAAATGAAATATAGAACATAGAAATTTGCCTATTGCTATCGAGAATTTTGTTAGTTGTTCTAAAGTTAGGACAATATTTATTGCTATTGATTTCCGCTAATTGTCAAGCCGTTTATAGTCTCGAATCTCTCGATAACGTAGGCAAAAAGGCACGCAATGTCAGTGGGTCCTTTATGCTACAATTACAGCATTTAGAGGGAACTTTACCTGTGGAATTATTTCTTTTTTCGCTTTCCTGTAAAGTCTTATTTGCATTCCACGATGAATCAGTGTGGCTCGTGTCCCATTTTCTTCTTTCTCCCGGGATTCGGTGGGAAAGCAAGGAGGAGTAATCCGAGCAATAAGTTTGATGTTTGAAGCTAGGAATGAACATGTGAGAGCACTCATTGATAGTCACTTTCACAAGTTTTTGTTCGTTGAATCTTGAATGCACTGTATTATGTCACTCAAAAGTATTTTATCATTGTCACAGCCTTCTATTGCTTCGCGCTCACTCCACACTTTGCGATCTTGTAAGAGAAGGTTCTCGTGCCATTCTTTGTCTTAGTTTGTAAGGACATCTCCTTCTTGAGACAATGACACATTTCGGTTTTCGTGATGTTTCCTAGGCTTCATTGGGCCCCCTTGAGCTTCATAGGCCCTGGAGTGATATACCAGCTGCACCCACCCCTCTCCTTGGGCCTGATCATAACATATAATATTATGAAGATTTATGAATCTATCACAATAGGGATAATCAGCTAAGGACACAGTTGACACAGGAATGCAGACAAAGTTATATCGGTGTATGGCACACAATAAGGGACACATACCAGTGCAATACAGTCCTATCTGTCCACTATAAAAAGCTGCAAACAGGTGAACAACTCAGGACATAATGCAGCACTGTTGTTAATATCACATGCCAAATATATCACTGTAAAGTATAGAGAAAGCAATATAATAAATGGAGTCAGCTATGTTTAGTAAAACTATTGGACTCCTGTGGTACTAGACTTGTCAATGATCACAGACAGATGACATTGTCAGTGTTCTGCACAGCAATCATCATCACCATGGGGTGAGAGTGACACTAAAGAACAGAGTAGATCAACTGTCTATGTTTTCTAATGTAGTCTAGAAACATCAATGAATAAATATCCATAACAGCAAAAAGGACATAGCATATATGGATACAGTTGGAATTAGATATGCAGTACTTACACCACAGAGTGTATCACCTGCAAGATATACAGATAATTCATAAATCCATATTTATGTACTGTTCACTTTTGCTATGTATATCTATCTATACAACTGCATATGGGAAATTAATGCATGCCCTTAATGCAGATATCAACACCTGTATGTATACAGTTAAATCAAGCACTACTCCAGTAATTTACAAACATTTGTCTTTATGCACACATTTTCCATAAAAATAAATCTAAACAGATACATTTGAGAATGAGTATTGTTAACAGAGATGATATTCCCCAAAATAGAAAGGCTATCAGGTGCCAGTTTACCTTATTAGCTATCTATGACTCAGGTATAACTGAAAGTAAGAGCACCGAATGTGCATCCATCTTTTAAGTACCATTTGTGTCATACATAATCAATGGGGTTTATTAAAATTTCAGGTTTTGGAATCCCATTTGTGTATGTCAGCATATGTTCTTGAAATTGGTAAACTAACCAATAGCTTGTTGTAATGGGAAGGTGCTCCATGCAAGCACCCAATAGGTATTGATAAACGGTACCATGTGTAGCACATGCTCATTATCTTCCAATGATCTGATAACATGACATAAGCATGACATTTAAATATTGATTTTGATACACTTACAGATCAGACCATTGCTACCTGCAAACAGACTGGGACCTCAGTCAGCAATTTTCAAATCTGATTAAATTTCCCATTGGTGTATCAACATTATCGAGATGGCTACTTCCAGAGACTTTGACATGTCTGGATGCCCAATTATACTGAGGAAGAGACTACCAGATGCTGCCCATCTGTGTTGGAATGCAGCATCAATTGATAGCTAGGCCAAGGAACGTTGTGATGATCGATTTTTTGAACCAGATTGCAAGGGAACATTAATGACAAATCTAATGTAGGGACACACAAGAGCTTCACTGGAGGGTCACCAAGATGCGGAGACAGCCGGTGGATGGCTACAGTAAATGTCCTATACTATGTACACCTAAGCATTCCTATGGGATTTTAAGATATAGCTTTGTCTCAAGTATATCAGATACATGGCTTTTATAATCATTAAGTAGTTACTCTGACAATTAGCTCATTTGGATAATTAAGAAGATGTGTTGACTGCTATCCATATAAGTATGGGTTCTAGTCCCATGCTGCTAATTTATTTACTAATGTTTATAATGTATATAATACTGAACATTATAGATGTACATCTGTTTTCAAACATGTAATGACATCATTTCACATATCCAGTATAGCCATGTATCATTAACACCTATAGCGCCTAAGCTGCTAATGACTACACGTTTCATTCTTATCTGTTATATTACAAAAGTACAGATTACTCTACCTGTATATGTGTGAACAGTAACTCATAAATAACTTCTTTACTTACTTTTTCTTAATAAAGTTAACATTCTTACTACAGTTCCATTTGTTTAAGCCAAGAGGAATGCCTATCTGAATGCTTACAGATGTGTTTTCTGTTATGTGTTGTTAGCTGATATTTCTTTGGAGTATAATGGGCAATAAAGCTTTGGAAGCTTCTATATTCATCTATCTGCAAGAATACAGAAACATACACAGTACCTGTTTGTTAAGAAGAAAAGTGTGCTGCCTGTTCACTTGGCCTGAAATAAAAAACTGGCCAGCATGCTGGTATTTGGCTTGCTGTGGGTTCAACTCCACCCAGAGAAAACATTTCATTACATTGTTGTCTTTGTGTATTTCACACATTGTCAGATATTTTTCTCTGTGTAACAACTTATTGATATGAATGTTTATTTTGTGTATGGTTGCAAATAACTTGGGTACTTGTGTATTATTGCAACCAGATTTCTGAAGGACCATAATTTGTACAGTTTTAAAGAAGCCATGTCAGTTAACCTATCAAGGGGTGTATAATCTCCTAATCGCTGTTGTGTCACACTGTTTTTTACACAGGAATGGAATAATGCAAAATTCCTCTTCCCTGGTACTGTCCTTTCCTGACTTATACACCTGACTGCTGGTTTGCAGTCAGCCTTAATGTTGCAACTGATGAAAGTCAGGACGTTCCAAACAAGGCAAGAGTCAGGAACATGGCTCGTTGAGAGGAAGTCACTGCCTTATTTTGGACCCTCAGTTTGCAGGTATGTGATCAGTTGTTACCCACCCCCTGTTACAGCCCGGTCTCTGAGAAGGCATGTTAATTCACTTGACACTTTCAACCACTTACTCAAACACGTAGAGGTTTACAGACATCAATCCCTGAGGTTTTTTTTGGTAATGATATGTACTTGCTCTGTATAACACAACACTTGGTAAATGCCTTCCTGGCTTTACAGAACAGAAAATCCCCTTTTTTAACCTGATACCACACATACAAGCCTGACTTCAATACGCAGTTATGATCAGTAATAAAGAATGCAGAACTTGCCCAGCACGGTGTCTCTGTGCAGTTCCCGGAAGACATGGTGTACCACAGAGGAGTACGGCATTTCACCCTTATTCCACCTGCTGCCTCATACCCACTGTGACACAGTACAACTTACTTCCTAACAGACCCCTTTCAATTGTAACATGCCTGTTTTCGCGCAGAGATGACGAGTTGGTGGCCTTTGGAAATCTGGTTGCGATAATACGTAAGTACCATAACTTGGTTAATTGTCAAATTCCTATGAATATTTTTGCATTTCAAAATGTTCTGTTAACAGCATCTCTTTAAGAACAGGGTTATGTGTAAAGCTTGCAACAGACTGCTGTATGTCTGACAAACAGTTTTGTGGAATATAGTATTATTATCAAAAATGCTATCAAGTGTGGTTTTGTCATTCATTATTACATTTACTTCAACACAAACATCTTTTCTTATGAGGGAATCAGATGGTCAGACTTACAGTTGAAATGCAGATCAAAGGAATACAGTGATGTATACAATTGATTTGTGATGTGCATTTTACCAAGGAATATCTGCAAATGTAGTCCTCCCATATACCTATGACCCTGATGTACAGAACCTTTTATGTCTCTGCTAATGGAAGCTATGTGATGCAAGGCACTTTCCCACTGTCTGAGTGATGAAGGTTTTCAGTTGCTGTTACTGCTTGTGAGCACAGTGCTGACACAAATTCATTCATGGAAATTATTTACCTATATGCCCAGCATGTGGTCTTTTTCTGAAATCCTAAGCCATGATCCATATTAGTAACCCATCCCTGCACATTCAAACCCACCTTTTCATTGCATTCACAGCACACAATTTCAGGCAAAATGGATTAGCTAGGCAGTTAGGTGTCAAAGTTAGAGTGCAGATGTGGATTAGATCTGCAGGTTTGAATCTCATGTCCTCCCGACTGTGTCCAAAGATATAAAGGCCTGTGTGTGCAACCTGACAAAATGTATATGGTAATTTTCTGATGTTCTTCAAACATATATATTTTTTAGAATCTAATCTGAGCAATGTATATTCACATTATTTGAGGAATACATCATTCATAGTTGCTCTTTTCTTTTTTCAGGTGATAAGGACAGGACCCAGAATTGTGCACTGTGTATTGAGCAGATGCATGGGCTTGAGGAGTGCAGCTAAGGGAGAGAGGTATGCTGCTTAATTTTTCTGTATTGTTAAATAAAATGTAGTTTATCCTCGTTACAGGCCCGGATTTTTTATATTACCATGTATATTGTTTAAAATGCCAGAATACCCTTCATGCATCAGTAAGGTAAGAGCAATAATTATACTATACCTCTGCTTACAAGTCTGATTGAAATACAAATATACTGAAATATCATTTAGTGGCAAGCCATGTTTTCTTAAGATAGCTTTTGAAATGTAGTCCACAACCTAAATGATAGTCGGGTTTGTGTACCTGTCACACATTTTGCAGTACATACAAACGTGTAGTGTTTATAATGCATATGTTGGTACTTGTGGATGTGTGTGACTTGTTTGCCTGTTCACAGACTGAATAGATGTTTATTGTCTCAGACTGTGGGGCACGCCCTTCAGCTCAATATTGGTATCACATCAACCTGCAACATTTGGAAAACACTGGAACCACCACAATGCTTAAAATCAAACAATTCTTATTTAATTGAGTAAAAACAAGCGCTTTCACGCACAGTAATCGTGCACTTCATCAAGTTACAACCTGCAACATCTTTGGTGTGTTTGTTACAACATGCTTGTGCTTCTGTGCATTTCTTTGCAACATTTCATAATCAGCAAGCATCATTAGAATGTTTGTATTTTGTAGGCTATTAGTATATTGATTGGTAATAATTGTAGATAAGTCACGCATACAGTTGTAGACGTACAATACTGTTTGTATAACATATACTAGATTCTCATGTGTCACAGGCTGTGACTGTATTTATGACTGAACATTATAAATATTTGCTACTGTTGTATCCCTTATATTGATGTGGGGTCAGCCAATTACCATGTTGCTTGGCTCAGATATTTGTCATACAGCTTGCATAGCTTCCACAACATTGTCATCTCACTTTGTCTTCACTTTAACAATGTCCCTTGGTGGGTCTTCATATGACTCATTACATGCAGAGACTCCAATTTACATTCACACACAGACATAACTGCTCAGGGACACATGCAAAAGAAAAAGAATGGAAATAATGACCTGCTGTCAGATACTCAGCTGGACAGTTTACTGAGGCAGACTACGTTATTAATCAGTGCAGGTCCCAATAATAATAATGTTATCTTCACATTGACAAGTTTTTATTTGGTCAGACTTTGGTTATGGAATGTGGCATGAGGCAGTGTTGGGCATGATTAGATTCAAATATCAGGATATGTTACATGTGCTTGCTTTCCATATCCTTGCCATGCTTAATGTTGGCCAATAAACAAATGTTCAGGCCATGTCATGATTTTCACTGGTAAGCTGTGTTATGCATACCACTGCATGGCCTTGAGTGAACTGCTCACATTGTGTGATGAATAGATTCTCTTGACATTTTCTATTATTGGACATGTCCAAAGCATAGATAATGTGACACAGAGAAGGTATTGTGTGCATGAGGAGCCATTCACTAGCGGCAATTCTGTTGATTATAATTGTGTTACTTGCTAATGCTTGCATCATTTCAATTTGAACTGTTTTAAATAAGAACTTTGATGTATGCTATTACACTTTCAGTTCATATTTGAATTTGCAGAACTCATATGTGGATGGGGATGTTAATTAATCTATGTTAGATTGAAATGTGCACATCAACTTCATTTTAAGGTCGGCTGTGATCTTCATGGGTATGTGCGGCATGATAGACATTTGCTTTTCGTTGTTATGGTTTTGACTACTGACATACATTGCATATGGTGACACACTGGACCATGGTCATAATGTACTTTAAAATTTCATGAGGAATCTTCTCTGTCTGTTCATTGTGTCACAGCGGGTATATTATGCAGACAGGTAGTATCAGGTATACATATGTAATTTCTGTCTGCAATTCATTTTGACAGAGCATGGGACGTGTGGATGATCGCCAATCAGACGTAGCTGATGAGCACATGCCAGACCACTGCTGGAGTCCTCAGTTGATGATGACCATGACAATGACAAGGATGATGATGAGGAAGCTGGACCTGCACCTGCATGAGCCATCATGTCTGCTGCACCATGGAGGAGACAACGCTAAGAACAATGGTAAGATGATTATTGGGAGGGGATCCAGGAGATTGTGACTGATGTGTTTTAAACAAAGGTGAGGGACATGATGGGGAATTTTGTTCTAGGATATGGCACAGGCTATAGGAGACTCGTTCAGGGAGATAGCCCGAGAGATCATTTGTGATGTTCATCCCTATCTGGGAAGTCTCTCAGGTCCATAATTATTGCCTCTGTGCTCCGATTGTGTTATGCTGCCAACATGCTGTTTGCCATATAATTGATTGGACTCTAGATGCACTCTTGTGCATGCATAACATGTAGCTGCCATGCTTATGTGTTACATGTGCAAAGATGCCATGCAGATATCATGTGACATTTAATTATGTTTTAGTGTGTGCATGACACACATTGACACATTACACTTTCCTGCCACATTCAGCTGTTCATGCATTGTGGCAGTTAACCTGTAGCTAGTGCTGTAACAATTATCCTGTAATCATCTGTTTTACTGAGGGAATCTGACAGACAGCACATACTGCCATAGTCCAGCAGTACCACAGTGCTATGGTTCAGATTTGTGTATTGCCATATCATGTGCATGCAACAGAGGGACATGCCATTGTCCATGTGTTTTTGTGTGCCATGTGTTGGCAATGCTGATGCCATCTGGGGTCATATAAAGATATGTCATACCTATGGGTAGTCCTCCTTTTCTGACTGAAGCAAATGCCAATTTAATATTAATGTATACACAGTGGTAAGAATAATTTATTCAGCAACAGTACAGTGTGCTGTGTATGCTGTATGTTACATTTTGACATCCATTCCATATTCACATAAGTTCACACCTTCCATTAAGATTTGTATACATCAACTAATGATTGTACATGTCTCTGCACATAGTCTGAACCATGGTGATACACCATTGTAGCTTTGACATGTAAGCATTCACCGACTTATCACTGAAGTGCTGTAATGATGCTCACAGGAGCTTTGTCTCCTCAGTAATGAGCAGGGTGCATGACATACACATATAGTTGTTTGTACCACACTGGCATGACAGCATATGTGTATGTGATTTAAATTCTTAGCATGCTTACCTATACCTGTTGATGTTACATGATTGCACATTATTGTGTATCTGTGAGTTATACATGCCCATTTTTGTTGACATGGGCAATGTACTCTGTCCATGTGGCATACATTTGCCATTACCTGCTACACGCTCTAGGGACCTAAACCTTGTCACCACTATAAACAGAACATGCTGGAGGGATATAGTCCTGTCCCAGAGACTTCACATACTTTGGAACAAACTACCTATTTATATCAAACAAAGCTCCTCATTAGTACTCTTCAAGAAAAATCTTGATGATTGGATGGGAAATAGGAAATTCACCCTGGGGATCACCTCTGTGGCTCTGCTCGGCAAGGGCACAGGAAAATAATTTTCTTGGGTGGCGAAAGCCAGTGTACCTTTTTGGCTGGGCTTGCATAGGCCCCAGGGCCGATAGCCTAGTACCTACCTATGAACCTATTTGCTTCAATGTATTTTAGGTTGGCTTCAACAGCACCTGTGTGGTGTACCCATGCATTTGCATTGTTTACCCTTACCTTGTTGCCCTGCTGTATCATCTTTTTCCTTGCTATGGGAACTGGTTGCCTACCTCCCTTCCACCTTCATATCTACATAATATATTTTGTAGATATGTTTGACTTTGCTGCAGTTATTTCTGCTGGCTACTGCGTGCAATACATTCTTGTTCTCATTATTCTTGTGTGTAAACCAGTACACATTTCTGAAATTCGTGGACCAAGAATATTTGCGTGAATCTAACACTACAGCTTAAAAAAAATCAGGTTGGCTGCAATGGGTGCAGGACTTGTGTGGCACTATGCTTGGTTATTTGCCTTCTCGATGCATTGTCAGAGGTTCAGTTCTGTTCTCTGCTGGAGTTATCTAGCAGTCCTAGATCAGCATTTGCTTATCTGTGATGTAGCTTGGCTTACACTTGCACTGCTGACAGACTACTTGGATATGCATTTATCCAATGTGTACTGTGAGCCTTATTTATTACCCTACAAGACACATCTACCATTGGTCATACACATCCAGGTATGACTGACACACAGTTTGTAACATGATGTAACATGATGATGCATAGGTAGATATGCTTTTCTGCATTTCACCATGGCTGGTATGCATTCCAACCCTGTTTGACAACTTTCCGTTGCCCATATTGTGCAGTGTGTCAGCTGTGTAACTTTGTCCTTACTGTTTTTTCTAAACTTTATCTGTCATGTCTTGTGATATTTGTTCTATGGGTATACCTGCTGTGACGTCCTTCTCTTCCTCTTTCCCTATTTTTACCTTACTTTCTATTCTTAAAAAAATTAATAAAGGAGAGTATTCCCACCCCCGCCCCCGAAAAAAAAAAAAAAAAAAAAAAAAAAATATATATATATATATATATATATATATACACACACACACACACACACACACACACACACACACACACACACACACATATATATATATATATATATATATATATATATATATATATATATAGATGTCCCCTTCAAATGATTGAAGTTTCAAAACTTCAAGCATCATATGGTCGAGGAACGTATGAAGTTTTGAAACTTTGAACATTCTCAATGGAGATCGTCATACAGAGTGAAACAGGAAATTTACCATTTTCCTTGCTGTAGTGCTATCTTGGAGTTGGTATATTTAATTAGCAGGGGGTGTGGGGGGTGCAGGGGTGCTTGCCCCCCTGCAAAAACTTAAAAGAAAACTGTTTTTGGTTTTCTTTTTTTATTTGATGTTCAAAGTTGTAAAACTTCGATCATATGGTCCTCGGTCATATGCTGTTTGAAGTTTTGAAACTTTGATCATTGGAGGGGACCCTATATATATATATATATATATATATATATATATATATATATATATATTTTTTTTAGGTGGGAATACACCCCTTTATTAATTTTTTTAAGAATAGAAGGACATCACAGTAGGTATACCCATAGAACAAATATCACAACACATGGTATATATATATATATATATATATATATATATATATATATATATATGTGTATGTGTATATATATATATATATATATATATATATATATATATATATATATATATATTGCCCATGCCCCTCTGACGTCCCTCAGGTTTTCCAATTCCAACATACTTCTTGTGTGTCCCTCTAGTTTACCCAAACCCCACATTTTATTTTCTATCTCCTACTTTCTTCCGGTGTGCATTAACTGTGTTCTCCACACAAGTCGAACACCCATTGTTAGCTAATGTTAGATGTGGCAATGTGGCTGTGATTGCCCTATGCCCTTATTAATTTTTTATTAGAAAATGTATGGATTTCGTTGGTGTCCGTAAGTGATAACCAGCATATTTTAATAATAATGTTGTTTTAGTGATATTCCTTTGTTATCTTTAAGCTTACTGGAGAGAGTCTGTTGTGTATGTATGTATATATATATATATATATATATATATATATATATATATATATATATATAGATTTGTATCATTTCACTGAAAGACCATTTCACTGACGCCCATTTCACTGAGACCAAATTACCTAAAGTTCATTTCAGTGAAAGTTCATTTCACCTAAAACTCATTTCGCTGACAAGTAGTACTCTAAGGCAAGTCAAAGGTATTTGTCCTTTTTCCCACTGTAGTGTGATCCTGGTGTTAGTATATATATATATATATATATATATATATAGTTATGGGGTGTGTGGGGGGCACAGCCCCACATTGGAGGGTGTGGGTGGAGTAGTCCCCCCACCCCCACTTAATTTGTTTTTCTGTTGTCTGGTTTTGTTTTACATTATTTGGTAAATCCCACCCCCCCCCCCAATAAGTAAATAGTTGTCCAATACTTCCCCATCTCACAAACAGCAGTATTAAAAATCCATCCAGGTGGACCTCCCAACTCTCCCTGATCTTCAGGGACGTCCCTGATTTAGACTCAGATTTTAGGTCTGTCCCTCTCAATCCCTCTTAAAACTGGTGACTGCTGAAGAAAAGCGGGTGAATTGCCCTTAATAAATAATGATAGTAATTCAGAGTTATAGACGTTTTACATCAGAAAATATATATTAATCCACATTCTCTGATTCTGCAAATGTTTCAAGTTAATAGTACAAATATTTAAAAAATGTCCCTGATTGCCCTGATTATTTGAGGATTTGTCCCTGATTCTGTTGAGATTTGTCTGATCGGTTGAAAGCTATTCACCCCCACACCCCCAACTATATATACCAACTCCATGATCAGACTACAGTGGGGAAAAGTGAGACAGGGAAGTGTTGGTAACTAGTTACTTTCCTCGTCTCACAGGTTCGATGAAGTGCACAATCGATGGATGGACTTTCGATGGACTGATTTCAATGAATTGCCAATGGATGTTTACTCCCTTCGACAATTAGCCATAGATGCAATTTCAATGCCAACATGACTATAAAAGAAAGTATTAAGAACATGAGTAAATCTAACAGACTGGATAAAATTATAGATTAGGAAAATTCAGACTACGTTATGAGTGGGACAACAACTGAATGCCTTGTTTGAGATGAGTTCTGGTTGGGTCCAAAAGGAATTTAATACATTTGGTATGAAAATGTTTAATGAATCTTGTGAGTAATCTAACTGGAATGTACACATAAAGAAGTGCAGGCAGTTTGTGATCAAACAGGAGGATCAACAAAGAAGACTTGTTTATGAATTTAGACAAGAGAGGCTAAGTTTGATAGGCTAAATGTATGTTAGAGTAGATAAGAATTGATTTAACAGGTTATAAAAGGCCACTAAGGAAAATTCTAAGAAGCTGAGGAATTAAGTTTTTATCAAAGATAGATAACTATTTTGGGAGTTCTTCAAATTCAGTTATACATATTGTCATGTTGTGTAAGTGGCTGTAGCAGACACAATTGATAGTTTGTTTCAGAAGAGTCAGATAAGAACATCAATTACAACCACATACTTTAAATGAGTTTCTAAATACTTTATTGTATAAAACTGACTTGCAAAACATAACTCATTACATCAATCACCCAGCTGCCTGCCAGCTCTAGAAACAAGAATTTACACAAAACAAGCAATAATGTAATCAGGTGTGGCTAATGCATAAGACTAATTATTGTAAATGATATTTGGGTCACATTACATAGTGTAAATACTATTTAGATCGCACTACATATTGTAAATGATATTTGGGTCACACTGCATATGGTAAATGATATTTGCGTCACACTGCATATTGTAAATTATATTTGGGTCACATTACATATTGTAAATACTATTTAGATCGCACTACATATTGTAAATGATATTTGGGTCACACTGCATATTGTAAATGATATTTGGGTCAAACTGCATATTGTAAATTATATTTGGGTCACATTACATATTGTAAATGCTATTTAGATCGCACTACATATTGTAAATGATATTTGGGTCACACTGCATATTGTAAATTATATTTGGGTCACATTACATATTGTAAATGCTATTTAGATCGCACTATATATTGTAAATGATATTTGGGTCCCACTGCATATTGTAAATGATATTTGGGTCACATTACATATTGTAAATGATATTTAGATCGCACTACACATTGTAAATGATATTTGGGTCACACTGCATATTGTAAATGATATGTGGGTCACATTACATATTGTAAATGATATTTAGATCGCACTACACATTGTAAATGATATTTGGGTCACACTGCATATTGTAAATGATATTTGGGTCACATTACATATTGTAAATGCTATTTAGATCGCACTACACATTGTAAATGGTA
Source organism: Protopterus annectens (assembly GCF_019279795.1). Classification (NCBI taxonomy): domain Eukaryota; kingdom Metazoa; phylum Chordata; order Ceratodontiformes; family Protopteridae; genus Protopterus; species Protopterus annectens. The sequence continues at coordinate 1,242,277,049 of NC_056725.1, forward strand.
TTTGGGTCACACTGCATATTGTAAATGATATGTGGGTCACATTACATATTGTAAATGATATTTAGATCACACTACACATTGTAAATGATATTTGGGTCACACTGTATATTGTAAATGATATTTGTCTAGCCAGCAGCTCTTTGGCATTGTGGACTAAATCTCTGACTGAGCCCAGATAGCTGAGATGTCATTAGTGGCCCTGCCCAGCTGATTTGGGATGGGAGAGGACTGATGGGACTCCACCTAGTCATCTCTCCTTGGAGCTGATGGATATATGTTTGGGTTATGAGTTCCTCTGCAGAGGAACGGAAACCTATATAGGTGCTTGTTCCAAGAACAGTGGGGATGTCTGCAGGCTTACTTCACTTATGTGAGTGAGTGGCAATCCCAAACTATGTTCCCTGCATGCCTAACCTCAGGAGCACTAACTATGCATGTGCAGGCTTACGTTATTTATGTGAGTGAGCGACAGTCCCAAACTATGTTCCCTGCATGCCTAATCTCAGGAGCACTAACTATGCATGTGCAGGCTTATATCACTTATGGAGGTGAGTGACAGTCCTAAGCTATATTCCCTGCATGCCTAACCTCAGGAGCAAAAACTAGGCATGTGCAGGGTTACATCACTTACAGGAGTGAGTGACAGTCCCAAGCTATGTTCCCTGTATGCCTAACATCAGAAGCACTAACGAAGCATGTGCAGGCTTACATCATGTATGGAGGTGAGTGACAGTCCCAAGCTGTGTTCCCTGCATGCCTAACCTCAGGAGCACTAACTAGGCATGTGCAGGCTTACATCACTTATGGAGGTGAGTGACAGTCCCAAGCTATGTTCCCTGCATGCCTAACCTCAAGAGCACAAACTAGGCATGTGCAGGCTTACATCACTTATGGAGGTGAGTGACAGTTCCAAACTATATTCCTTGCATGCCTAACCTCAGGAACACTAACTATGCATGTGCAGGCTTACGTTATTTATGTGAGTGAGTGACAGTCCCAAACTATGTTTCCTGCATGCCTAATCTCAGGAGCAATAACTATGCATGTGCAGGCATACATCACTTACGGAGGTGAGTGACAGTCCCAAGCTATGTTCCCTGCATGCCTAACCTCAGGAGCACTAACTAGGCATGTGCAGGCTTACATCACTTATGGAGGTGAGTGACAGTCCTAAGCTATATTCCCTGCATGCCTAACCTCAGGAGCACTAACTAGGCATGTGCAGGGTTACATCACTTATAGGAGTGAGTAACAGCCCCAAACTATGTTCCTTGCATGCCTAACCTCAGGAGCACTAACTAGGCATGTGCAGGCTTACATCACATATGGAGGTGAGTGACAATCCCAAGCTGTGTTCCCTGCATGCCTAATCTCAGGACCACTAACTAGACATGTGCAGGATTACATCACTTATGGAGGTGAGTGACAGTCCCAAGCTATGTTCCCTGCATGCCTAACATCAGGAGCACTAACTAGGCATGTGCAGGCTTACATCACTTATGGAGGTGAGTGACAGTTCCAAGCTATGTTCCCTGCATGCCTAACCTCAAGAGCACTAACTAGGCATGTGCAGGCTTACATCACTTATAGAAGTGAGTGACAGCCCCAAAGTATGATTACTGCATGCCTAACAACAGGCACAGTAACTAGGCATGTGCAAGGAGTAGGGATTAACAGAAAAATCTTGTTTCTAGTGAGGATGATGGTGCCACTCCTAGCTCTTAGCTCTCACCACTAAAGGAATATAGTCTGTAGGGATCTCATACTTTGGGGAAAGAATGGATTAGTAGGACAAAAGGTGGAAACTTAATGATGAGTTGTAGGGCTAGGGACAAGAATAAATAAATAAAGGATACTTGAGGATGGGTTTATATTAGTGATACTGATATTCTGTGCACACATTGTTCAAACGCTGTAACACTTCTTACATGCCTTTCTGATGAAAAGATTCAGTTGTTTTACTCAGCAGACTCTAGCTAGGTATGCCACATTTTTTCCTAAGATAATGTCACTGAGGTTAAAGATCTCCACAACCTAAAGTATCAGACTTGTTATTTTGATGCACAAGGACTCATCCAAGCTGAGGGTCCAGCACATAGTCTGAAATGTTAAGCACATATAGACTCTTCAAAAACAGTGAGCTTAGAGGAAAATTACTGGTAGGAAAAGCTTAGTTTAAGAATAGAAGAATTATTTGCAAAATATTTACAATTCTCTGGGGAATTTTGCATCTTGCATCTGTAAAATTCAAGGTCATTTCTTATCATTTGTTGGATTTCTCTCCTGGGAACCAGAGAGGAAAGCTGCAAAAGCTCACTTATGTATTTTTCAAGCTGTGTCGGCCAGCTATCATGTAAATAATAGAAGTGATCTCTCTCTTCTTATACTGCAAGCACGAGAAAAGAATAAAATATCTTGTTTCATGTTCAGTTATCAGCTGCAGCAGTGCCATAGATGCTTGCTGTAAGAAGGTAATTTTTAATTAACTTTTCATTATTAATCTTATTATTTTCTCCTACACCAGTGGAGTAGCTGTAGAGATAAGGCAAAAAAGAATTTGGAAAATTAGATGACTTTGCTTGGTTCATTTGGTAACCTGAGCACTGTGTTAGATTTCTGACTTCCTTTATCACCATTTTAGAGTCCTGGTGTAATTTCATAAGCAGATGCAGAATCTTAGTCCAGAAACTGCGCTTGAGAAGTACAACCGATAAGCATGTCCACCATGGGCTATTAAAGGACTTCTCTAGCTCCAAGCTTAATAAGACTTTTGCAATCTGATTCATACCTCTCAACCTCTTAGAGTAAGAAATCTGGACAAATGCATAAAAAAGCGGTACAAACAGAGACAATATTGAAATATTGATTTTACAAGCTTAGAAAGTTGATAGAATAACAAGTTTTGCATTAACACGAACTTTCTGAAGGGTATGCAGTCTAAAATTCAAATGTCTGTCATTATTTTCTAACTTCAGTCTTTAATGATTTGTCACCAAAAAATGGACCAAAAATATAAGGTAAAAATCTAGACATTCTGTGAAAATCTGTACAGTTGAGAGGTATGATCTGATTTAGTAAGAGGGCCTTCTTAAAACTGTCATGCGTGTTTTTCCCTATCACAAATCCACACTGGTCATTACATATCTGTTCTGGGAACAGCCATTTAACTATATATACATTTGCATGGATATTTTGTAAACTACATTTCAGTAGGGAAATAGGTCTACCTAAGAAATGACTGAGCTAGTTTACCAAGTTTTACAATTAATGAAGTGTTGGCTTGCTAACAGCATGATGGTACAGTACACAGTATTACATACTATGGATCATGAAACATATTTTCTTTGGTCGTCTTGTAGACTGCTAATGTTAGGATAGCTGAGCCTAGAAACGTGTTACACTTTAAATAATTTATGGCTTCCACTGTTTCTGCTAAAGAAAAGTGTGCCCGCTGGTGTAACACCTGTACCTCTGTTAGTTTAGTTGTTCTCTACTCATCAAAAATGCACTAATATCAGCTAAGAAAGAGTGTCCAATGTCATTATAGAGGTCAGAAGGCTACATATATAAAGGGCAATCCGAATCACTAAGGGCAGGGTACCTGTCTTGTTATTAGCTAGATGCATTGCTTCATTATCGGTATAACATACTGAATTATCATAAAACCTAGAGGCTAATCTTCTTTAGGCTAGGGGTTAAAAGCTTATACTGAAGGATGAGATTGCCAAACATATGCCCACTCTTCTAAAATTAGCTGAGGTCATTAATAATGTCTTAAACATCATTATATTCTTTTTTATTTTGGGAAGTGAATATGGCTAAACAATCTTGCTTACTTATAATTAGTTATTCTTTACTTATCACAGGAACTGAGTACTTTGTTACCTGTGCGTCTGTAAGGTGTTGCCAAAAGTATTCCCTTTATAACATTTCATACTTCAGTTTTCAAAGGGTTTTTGTATTATTAAGAAATACGTCAGATACAGTTTGTTAAGTTAGTTTTCGGACTGATATGTAGAAAGTCATGGCAGTGCAGTCCTCAGAAGGCAGTACAGACCATCAGGTATGAGTGCAGAAGTCAGGTCAAATATCCAGCATTACAGAATGTTAATTATACTATTTAGGAAGAAATCAATATAAAGGATATGAATGCAGATGACTAATTCAGTTTATCGGCATTATTATTGGAGACATCATTCAGATCTTGTTGACATCTACCTACACTATACAGAATAAGGCATTTTAACCAAACTGCTGTGTTTGCAGACTTCATTTTGAAATGTACAAAAAACTTGGCACATAAAGGAGAGACTGGCACCTGTTCAGCACAGTTCTAGGTAATTAATTAACAAAGACATTTATTCCAGACTTATTCCAGTTTCTTTCAGCTGTTTCCAGTAATTTCAACTCATTTTAGTATTCTACAGTCATATCAATTCTTTCAAGTGAGAAACATAACTTATGTACTATTATTGCATGTTTGGAATCATTGAAGCTGATAACAGAAGGCCCAGTTATGAAAGTTAAGTCTCCCCTAGAAAGACATTTCTACCTCTGAAACCAACAAGCATCTATAGCAAACATCAGTAACAAGTTTGGTGGAAGAGCCTGAAAAAAAAAAAAATAAAATATATATATATATATATATATATATATATATATAGATAGATATATATATATATATATATATATATATATATATATATATATATATATATATATATATCTATATATATCATCATCATCATCTTCTTTCGGCTGTTCCCGTTAGGGGTTGCCACAGCAGATCACCTGATGTTTCCATTTCTTCCTGTCCTTTGCATCTTGCTCTCTCCCACTAACCACCTGCATGTCCTCTCTCACCGCATCCATAAACCTTATCTTAGGCCTTCCTCTTTTCCTGTTACCTGGTAGCTTCATTCTTAGCATCTTTTTCCCAATATACTCAGCATCCCTCCTAAGCACATGTCCAAACCAATGTAATCTTGCCTCTCTGGCTTTGTCTCCAAACCTTCCAACCTGGGCTGACCCTCTAATATATTTATTCCTAATCCTGTCCACCCTCGTCACACCCAGTGCAAATTTTAACATCTTTAACTCTGCCACATCCAGCTCAAACTCCTGCCTTTTTGTCAGTGCCACTGTCTCCAACCCATATAACATAGCTGGTCTCACTACCTTCTTGTAGACCTTCCCTTTCACTCTTACAGGTACTCGTCTGTCACAAATCACTCCTGACACTCTTCTCCACCCACTCCATCCTGCCTGTACTCTCTTCTTCACCTCTTTTCCACACTGACCGTTACTCTGAACTATTGACCCCAAGTATTTAAACTCATCCACCTTCACCAACTCTATTCCTTTCATCCTTACCATTCTTCTATCCTCCCTCTCATTCACACACATATATTCTGTCTTAGTCCTGCGGACCTTCATTCCTCTTCTCTCTAGAGCATATCTCCATCTCTCCAGGGTCTCCTCTACCTGTTCCCTACTCTCACTACAGATCACAATGTCATCTGCAAACATCATAGTCCATGGAGACTCCTGTCTGATCTCGTCTGTCAACCTGTCCATCACCATTGCAAATAAGAAAGGGCTCAAAGCTGATCCTTGATGTAACCCCACCTCCTCCTTAAACGCATCCATCACTCCCACTGCAGACCTCACCGCTGTCACACTACCCTTGTACATATCCTATACCACTCTTACATACTTCTCTGACACTCCTGACTTCCTCATACAATACCATAACTCCTCTCTAGGCACCCTGTCATATGCTTTTTCTAAGTCTACAAAAACACAATGCAACTCCTTCTAACATTCTCTGTACTTCTCCATCAACACTCTCAGAACAAACATCGCATCTGTAGTGCTCTTTCCTGGCATGAAACCATACTGCTGTTCACTAACCATCACGTCCCTTCTTAACCTAGCTTCCACTACTTTTTCCCATAACTTCATGCTGTGACTGATCAATTTAATCCCTCTGTAGTTACTACAGCTCTGCACATCACCCTTATTCTTAAAAATCAGTACCAAAACACTTTATCTCCATTCCTCAGGCATCCTCTCACTTTCTAAGATTTCATTAAACAATCTGGTTAAAAACTCCACTGCCATTTCACCTAAACACCTCCATGCTTCCACAGGTATGTCATCTGGACCAACAACCTTTCCATTCTTCATCCACTTCATAGCTATTCTTACTTCCTCCTTGCTAATCCATTGTACTTCATGATTCACTATCCCTACATCATCCAACCTTCTCTCCCTCTTATTCCCTTCATTCATCAACCCCTCAAAGTAGTCTTTCCATCTCCTCAGCACACTCTCCTCGCTTGTGAATATGTTTCCCTCATTATCCTTTATCATCTTTACCTGCTGCACATCTTTCCTAGCTCGGTCCCTCTGTCTAGCCAATCAGTACAGGTCCTTTTCTCCCTCCTTAGTGGCCAGCCTTTCATACAACTCTTCATATGCCTTATCCTTGGCCTTCGCCACCTCTCACTTTGCCATGCACCTCATCTCCTTATACTCCTGTCTACTTTCTTCATCTCTCTGACAATCCCACTTCATCTTTGCCAACCTCTTTGCCTGTATACTCTTCTGTACTTCCTCATTCCACCACCATGTCTTCATATCGTCCTTCCTCTGTCCTGATGTGATACCAAGCACCTTTCTAGCCGTCTCCCTTACTAGCTCTGCTGTAGTTACCCAGCTATTTGGTAACTCTTCACTGCCACCCAGTGCCTGTCTTAACTCATCCCTGAACTCCACCTCACAATTACCCTTTTTCAATTTCCACCATTTGATCCTTGGTGCTGCCCTCACACTCCTCCTCCTCCTCTTGTTCACCAGTTTCATCCTACAAACCACCATCCTATGCTGCCTAACTACACTTTTTCTGGTCACCACTTTACAGTCTCCATTCTCCTTCAAACTCACCCACCTA